>NW_018240513.1:306274-313467 GCF_001263595.1 Phalaenopsis equestris | reverse complement strand
TCTCAATTCTTGCGTTCATCCTTCGGGATAGATACATGATTTGAGATAAAGTGCTCTTTCATCTAAACTATGAAAATTATGGGGTCAGTTTGACTTCATCTTTTTCAAAACTAAATTTTTTAAAATGTCCTTCCGAAGCGGGCAACGAGATTTCAATTTCAATGACCGACAGCTTCTTACGGGCAAACCCCACACCAAAAATAGTGCCGACACCCACATCACTATTTTTTTTAATTTACATAGTCTAAACAATTTTTTAAGCTCATTTAGACAAGAGAATTCTCGTTAGCAATCGTAGGTTACCTCATCCGAAAGATTCTCATAAATTCAAAAGGAGTAGATTAAGCGCATTCAAAATGATTTAAAAGGTGTATTAATTTTTTTGAAAGTGTATAATTGTTTTGCAGGTTAAAGTAAAGTAACAGTAGGATAAAATAACAAAATTGCAATAAATAAAATGTAAATGCATACCTGATGCTCCTGCTGCTGCTGCATGGTTAGTATCATAAACATAGTATAAATACATGAAATTTAAGTAAATTGTGAGAAAAGAAAACAAGAAAAACAAGAAAGACCAGTATGAAGAGGTCGAAAAGCAAATCATAGGAAAATACGAGCAAGCAAAATTAAACCTGCAGTCACATATGAAAGACTGGGACTAGGTGTAAGGATTTAGTAAAGATGGGGGCTCAGAGCTGAGCTATGTGCTTCATAATTCCAACTTTGATAAAAGTTGCCAACCCGACAATCCGAGAAGGGGCGATTCCTAACCTTGATCCAAGTAATTAACTTGTAGACCTTTATAAGTTTTCATCAAAATTCTTTAATTTTTCATGCATGTAGAATTTATTTTAGCTAGCAAAAGTAATTATGTCACAAAAAGGATTTTTATTTTCTTAAATATTTTGTAAAATAGTATAGTCTACAGGTTAATTGCCCTAATCTGGCTAGGACTACCATCAACCTAAGAGTGTTAGAGGTAAATTTTACCAACACTGGTAAATAGTATCATCGGTCCTATCCTCTCTCCTTATTGAGGATCCTTGAGGTAAGAGATACAATTCAAAATCTCACTTTGTATCCATCATTTTGCTTACATAAGCAATATCATGATTGCCCTTGCCACCTAGACCTCCGACTTACACTAGTTCGATGATCCATATGTGGAAAAATATCTGCAATTATTCACAAGGATATAAATACCTCATCCAAGGCATAAACCCTTGAGCATTGAGTTATAAATGTTGGATAAATAGTGTAGGGTATTTTATTGGAATGGTGAGTTAACATGTCCTGAGTGATATCTTGGTGGGTCCCTAAAGTTTCAAGGATGATTTTCTTGAACAAAAATTGATAAGTTCAATTGTTCTCCAAAATGTCCCAAAAGATTACAAAAGTGCCTGAGATATGACCCTGAACATCTTTTGAAACCCTTTAAATAATTTCAAGTTCATTGGGGCTTATTATCTTGTTGAATTAATCATCTCCTAGTTAACTTAGGGTTTAGTTGTGATGTTTGACTTGTTCTCAGTGAACTTTAAAGTTTTAATTATCCCATGAGTAGGGTAACTAGTCATTCATTTGATGTTTCGTTTAGGAATTATATAGGTGATCACCCTTAAGGGTAAACTAAGTCATTAAGAAATTTTACCTCTTAGATTGGAATTGTGCTTGTAGTCTTTGAAGGGGTTTTAATTGATTGCATTTTCTTTTCTAAACCTCCTTAAGTGATTTTAGATCAAGCATAGTTCACTACTAAGCTCTTAAGTCTTGATGGGTAAATTTATAATTTTTATAAAGAATGTCAAAATGAGATGAACTTAACCTTTATCGAAGATTGTATTCTCATTTAACCATTGATTCTGGCTTCAAATTAGTGGGTTATCATCTTCCTAAATCAAGCCTTTTACATTAGAATTATCCAACTTAATTGACTTCTAAACTACAACAATTTGAAAAATTACACTTAACCCTTTATATTTCATTCATTTTAGGGTGTTAATTATGATCAATATTACTCATTTACCCTCTCGTTTGACCTAAATCTTAATTAGAGTTTAAAATTCCATAATTACCATTTTATCCCCGAGGGCTCACCCTCCATAATTCTTTTAATGTAGCTTAAATGACTTTGAAACTTTGTTGTTACACTACTCATGGGTAATTAAAATATTAGAGAATGATTTATATTTTATTTTTTATAATTATTTTAGTTCAAGAATAGAAATTCTCAATGATAATTAATTTAACCAAGATATACTTTCGGTCCTTAGGGAAATTATTGGAGGTTCAGTTAAATCAGAGGACCACTAGGAATAATTTTTGTGAATTTTTTAACTATTTTTTAATTTTTACAATTTTTTAATTGATTTTAATAAATATATAAATAAATAATATATTTTTATTTCAAAAATTTATTTTTATATTTTTCATAAGTTTCCCTAACTTCAAAGATCTCAGAGAAATAAATTTTATGTTTTTGTGATTTTTAGTTTCTTTATTATAATAATTTTATTAAAAAATTAAGAAAAATGCATTTAATTATTAAAAAATACATTTTTACACCTTTAGAAATTTACAAACACCTCTTTAAGTTACTCTCTATGGTTAGGGTGATATTTAGGATGATTTGGAGTATTTTCATACTTTTAGTAATTGTTAATATTTTTAATCATTTTAAAATTAGAAAATAGCTTTAAAATGTTTTTATTTTAATTCCAATTTTATTTTTCTTAAGTTCATCTGGCCTCAAAGAACACTCCAAACTAATTTTCATAATTTCTAATTTTCATAATTTTCACTAATTTTCATAATTTTCTAATTTTTCTTTTATTTATTATAATTATTTTAAACCAAAATTAATATTTACTTAAAAAATGGTTTTTTATATTAAAAATAAAATTTCTGTCTTTAATAGTTTTACAAAGGCCTCCTAATGTGATTACCTACAACTTGACTCATTTTGGAAATATTTAATTATATTTTTCTAATTTTTATAAATTTTTATTAATTTTAAATAAGAAAAATACATTGAAAATATTTTAAATATGACTTAATTTTTCTAAAGTCCTCTAACCATAACAAACCTATAAAACATGATTTTATATTTCTCTAACTTTTATTTTATTTTTATAAATTTTTTAATAAAAATAATGCTAAATACCTTAAAAATTAGGGTTTTTGATCATAAAAGTGTTCTCTGACCCTAAAAAAATCAGAGAAAACTCCAAATTCCATGAAGGACGAACCGTCAAAATTTTATTTAATTTAGATAATTATTTAATTACTTATGATTTAATTATTCTCTGGTGAATTTAATTAATTTGAAAATAAATATAAGGAAAATATTTTTAATTTTGTGTCCATATTTTTCTCCTCTATCACTGAGCACAAAGATAATTTATTTTATTTTTATGATTTTTTTACACCAAGATAAGAATTTTTGAAGTTTCTATAATTATTTAAATTCAAAATACCATATTTATTTACTTATCCGAGTCAACGCCAATGCAATCTCTACGGATCCAAAGTCCCACGTATCATCCAGTGATTCGTCGCACTTTCCACGTAGCCTGCTGACTATGCCCGCAGCTCGTGTTCCATCTCCTCGTCAAATGCAATCCGGTCCGTCTGTTCGATACACGCTGAAGACAACATCCGTTCATCATCCCCGATCGCTCACACTCGTGAATTGTCCATGTTCTAAACATAATATCTCGCTTGATTCTGAACCAAAACGCATGAGGTCTGTTCCTACACCTTCATCTAGGTGGGATTAACCTATCTATATGATTAAATACATATGAAATACAAGTTCTCTTCACAAAGGTCCAAACCGAGCATAAAATTAGGGGTTATACCTTAGCTTAAGAGGTGAGGTCTCAATTAGGTTGGTTGGAGACGATCACCTTGAGTTCACGAAGCTCTTCGATGTGTCGCTTTGAGCTGAGGTGCGACCTATGTATGATTTCAGTCAAAGGCTGACTCGGGCTTGGTCTAAGACTATGCTAGAGTGCTCGAGAGAGGGGGTTTTGGTGCCCGGGGAAGCTTGTGGAATGAAGAGTTTTGGCCGAAAAAGCCCTGGATTTCAGTGGTGAAATTGGGCTTGGGTAATAGAAATTGGTGGCTGAGGATAATGGGATTGCACTTAGGAAGGTTAAGAGAAGCTCTAGAAGCAAATTGACAGATTTTTCCCTAAGGATTTGGCACCTCCCCTATTTTGACCGCGGAGGGTGGCCATTTATAATTGAGGCCAAGGGGGAGGCCTCAGGCTACCATTGGTTGGTGCCAATAAACTGAGGTGGAGGGGAATTTGGCGCACCTAGCCAATAGGAGAGAGCAACAAGGGATGGGTCAAATTTGGGTTTAAGCCAAGGGGGATCCTTCTCGATTTTGGGTTTTACGGCCAGTAGGGCAACCGACTAAGCCAGAAGAGGTGACTAGCTGGCTTAGGGAGGTTTAATGATAATTAACTTGGGGCTTGGGAAGTCTGGTTGCATGGGTTAGATAGTTAACTAAATTTAGGGGAGGAGTTTCCGTGATTTAGGGGACCCTTTGTCCAAGACACCAAATGATGCTAAATGGATGATGTGAATAACACCTTCAAAGGCTAAACATAGCTGTGGTGATTAAAGCTTGGGTTAATTTAAAGTATTTGAGGTGGTTTTGGGATTAGGTTTAAAATTGGGATTTGGGCTTGAAATTGGGTTTGGGCTAGGCTTGGGCTTGGATCCAAACCAATTGAGAACTCAAATTGGTCTTGTACAATGTCATGATAAATTTAGAAAACAAATTTTGTGGAATTGGAGTGATTACATGCTCAATTTGATGAAATTTGGAATTGGGTCAATTTTGTGGTTTTTGATTTGGGCTTGAAATTTGGATTTGAAATTGGGATAAATTGGGCTCAAATTTGGTTAAAATTGGGCTTGAACATGATGACATTTAGTTTGGATTTGAAATGGGGTGAATTTGAAATGAATTTGGTGGAGATTGAGGGTAAATTGAAGTCTTTGGGAATTCAGGGGTAATTTAGGAATTTTGACCAATTTTGGTGGATTTGGGTGCAATTGGAAACATTGGGCGGTTGAGATTGGTTTTAGGGATGTTTGGAGTGAATTTGGAGATGTTGGGAATTTTTTGGACATTAGGTGCATTTTGGTGATTTTGGGTGGTGTAGGGGGGAAATTTTGGTAATTTGGGGATTTTGGGGGTATTTGGGAAATTGAGGTAATTTGAAGTGGTTCAATGTGATTTTTGGTGAAGAAATGGGAGTCTAAGCAATTTTGGGAATTTTAGGGTTTTAGGAGCATTTTGGTAAATTTCGGGGAAATTAGGGTAGAAGGCCAAGGTTGGGTGTTTTGGTGGAATTGGAATTAGTTGGGGTTAGCCGAATTGTCAAACAAGTGAGTCATGTCGCTAAGGCACAGTGAACTTATTGACATCAGTGATTTTGATCGAGTAGAGGTTAGCCGAATTGTTGGAATGGCCTGGTCAAGTGAAATGATCCAACAAAAGAACAAAGGGCCGACGTGAGCTAGCTAGATTTAGTTTGACTAATCAGGGGCTTAGATTCGATGTGCTTGTTACATCAAGAGGGAATGTCAAGAGACTTATATCTAACCCAGTGTGAAACCTAAATATGCTAGGAAGGAAAGCTCTGGGGCTTGCATCCAACTTAAAAAGTGACTAAAAAGAATGCCAAGAGAAACTCACATCCATTCGAGAGCTAGTTAAAGGTGATCATATCAGGAAGGAATACTATGGGATTTACATCCAACCTGAGATAGAGCAGGAACGCCGAGGGACTCACACGTGGCATTGGAGTTTTTGTGCAACAGAGAGGAATCACTACCCAAGGCAATCTAGAGCAGTCCCACACTTGCTATCTCTAAGAAGTCTGAACAATCGAGCAGGAGTTGCTTAAGCTTGGAAATATGGGTGAAAAGAGTCTCAAGACCAGCGAGATCACCCATCAAATCCCAGTAACAGAAGGAGATCCTGGTACTTTTTTTCTAATAAACGAAACTTTTAATGCAAGGTCGAAAGATATGACGATCAAAACTTTTCGAGACCATCGAGACATTTTCTCCTGGCTTGTCATCGAGATGTTGGGGATACTAATAGATGTCGCTTGCCACCGCTTGAACATCCAGTGGCTCAACCGATGAAACAGAAGATGAGGTCCTCGATCATCACTATAGCTGAGCTAATTTGAGAGTAAGTTTAGAAGCTACCAAAAGGAAAACTACTTACGAGAGGTTCAATATCTGATGTGGTTGTTCAATATTATCATGGTAAAAAAATAAGAACAAGTGGAGGATGTGTGTGGACTTCATCAAACTGAACACCACCTACATGAAGGATAACTACTCCTTGCCTTGGAACAATGTGCCCATGGATGCAACAACTGACCACTCTGTAATGAGCATCCTCCACACATTCTCTGACTATCACCAGATAAAGATGCACCTAGTCGATGCATGGAAAATTATGTTCATCACTAGCAATGGTGTGTATTGTTACAATAAATGCCATTAAGATAAGAAAATGTTGGTGCTACATACTAGTGAACGATAAATATAATATTTTCTAAGAAAAAAAAACATTGAGGTGTATGTAAAGGATGTGCTAGCAAAAAGTAAAATACCTGAGCAAGATATAAAAGATTTAAAAGAAATCTTTAAAACCCTTTAAAAGTTTAATATGATGCTCAACCCACTCAACTGACATAAACACAAACAGAAAGACACATACAAAAATTACAGACATACATATACACATACATACATACTTACATACTCACATGTGTGTGTGTCTTTGTCCATACAAACTTTGACATACTGTTGACTTCACTTTTAGTTGAGGTCTAGAAAACTTCTTTAGTAGCCTAGGTCTAGCCATAGGACTTTCCTATTGACTAGTCTTAGAAAATTAGAAGAGGTACCCCCATCATTAGAAATTCAAAACTCTTCTTTTTACTCAACTTGAAATTCCACATATTGATCTTAACCTCTAGCATTTAGTAGGTAAGATCATTATAAGAGAATTCAAGAAGAGTCCCTATAGGATTACTTGGCTTTAGGGTCGACCCTAGGTGTTGACTTGGAACTAGGGTACACCATATCGTCACAATATATTAATCCCTGGTTCATTTAGAATGGATATCTATCCAATTCTATGTAAAATGCCTA
>NW_018240513.1:286985-299936 GCF_001263595.1 Phalaenopsis equestris | reverse complement strand
TAATTAACTATAGGGGCTTGCCCTTATAGGAAGCTTTTCCCGAACCCAGCATAATATAAACCCTATTTAATTCCTTATATTAAATAGGGGAATTTGTCGGCCAATATATTGGTTTCGCAGACCAAACGTATGTCATAACTTTCTCTAGTTTATTTGATCGAACCTCACCCTCAATTCTTGTGTTCATCCTTCGGGATAGATACAGGATTTGAGGTAAAGCGCTCTTTCATTTAAACTATGAAAATTATGGGGTCAGTTTGACTTCATTTTTTTCAAAACTAAAATTTTTTTTTTAAAAAAAAATGTCCTTCCGAAGCGGGCAACGAGATTTCAATTCCGATGACCGACAGCTTCTTACGGGCAAACCCCATACCAAAAATAGTGACGACACATACAAACTTTGAAAAATAAATAAATAAATCTCCCGTACCCTAAAAATTTATATTAATTCTTAGCCCAGACTCTAAATTTTCAAAAGCGGATCATCTTACCTCGACCAAAATTCCACCTCGACACCTACCACTAAAACTCTAAACCTTGACCAACATTTAATTTACAACCCTACACCCGTCAAAATTTTGATCAAGAGAAAAGGAAACAATACAAACTAGAAGAAATCTATAGAGATATGTTTATGTACTTATTACATATCATATATAGTGGAAAATTCTCTAACTGCAATAAAAGCTTGCTACCTTTGATAGGAGGCAACCCAGAGAGGTAACTAATAATCACAACAGTGACACACTTGACCGAGGGGAGGAAGTAAATCCATTCCACTATGACATTTTCAATGAAGAAAACCAATACCCTGACATTTGGTATATAATATTAGAGGATAAGCTAGAATCTTGAGTGAAGATTAACTTACAAGATTTTGATGGTCACATGAATCCAGACAAATTCATCGTGGAATGAGTCTTTGAGTACTAGGATGTTTCATCGAACATAAGGGTAAAACTAACCATCATTAAGTAAAAGAAGTGCATGTCTCTATAGTGGAAAAATTTGAAGTGCATGTGCCAAGGGAAAAAGCTTGATCAAAGATGAAAAAGGAGACACAATATAAGTATATATTAGCACATAACATACAATATATGCTCTTGAAACATCACCAATTAGAAAAAAAAGATCTCTCAGTTGAGGAGTATACCACTGAGTTTGGGCAGCTTATGTTGAAGTGTAACTTAGTAGAGTCCTAATAGAACACCATTGCTCAACATCTGGGGGGATTAAAGACCATCCATTGACAACGTGATACAGTTATAAGCCTACTAGAAATTACAAGGTGTCCAAATCCTATCCCTAAAGGTAGAGAGACAACACAAAAGTATCAAGTCCACGCAATCCTTCAAACAATGTCTTTTATCGGATTAGGCAGCAAGAGTATACTTAATGGATCTCCCAAGTCGACCTCAAAAAAGGAGAAACAAATCCATATTGAAGAAAAATTTAGACTGTCGTCACTCCAAATTCATCATAGCTAGAAAATGCTTCATGTGTCATGATTTTGGCCACCTTGCGCTAGATTGACCAAATATGAGGGTGATCTCTTTTACTGAGTAGAAAGCAATTGAAGAAATGAATAATGATACAAGGGAGAATGAAGACATCATAGAGAAATATTAGCTTTTAGCCAAAAAGAGATATATGATAGTAATTCAAGAAGAAATCATGAGAGAAATTCCAGCAGAACTAATGGAGTTGCCTCAAAAACAACAAGATGATGACTTTATTATGGTAGTGGTAGAAAAATTATAGAAATATATAAAGAAGCTGAAGTAGCTAGGAAGAATGACATGTGTGTTTCACTAAAGTCACTGGATCAAAGATCACACGACTCCCTGTCGCGAAAATTCTGCTATACCGCAAAATCAGAGCTTTCACATTTGTGAGAGACTCGATCCAAGTAGACTTTGTCCTAATACAACTGCAAGGGGGAATTTCTTGGCTTATTTAATTAATTTCAATTTACTTATTTCTAATTAACTTTATTTTTTATTATGAAACTTTCTCATATTTTGCATTTAGTTGATTTGAGAATTGAGTACTTTGGATTGTAATATATGTTATCTACCTAAAGAATATTGTATCACCTCCCTTTATTAATGGTATTAGTAGCTTTTGCATGAATTAGTGATGAACCTCATTATTGTTTTTGCATCATTGTTTCAGAGTTCTCTTTACTGTTTTCAACCATGAAAGCTGCCAAACAATGCCTATCCCCATTCAAACACTATTGAACTTGCATATCATCATTTCCCTTACTAGAACACAACCACTTCCTTATTGAATCTCCTTCCTTAGCACCTTATAGAAGCCCGAGAGTGATGTCACCTATGCATGAAAATGCGTTTTTCAATTTTAAAAAATTAAAATAGAGATTTTTCTTGTGATATGAAAGATTTGGGTGGTATAAATGTAAAAGAAATGGAAAATTTTAGGTGTTATGTATGTACAACATAAAACATGGTAATAATTACTCGTAACTATTGTACATGCTTGTGCACAGTACTCTTTTAAGTGTCTAGGTTGAACACAACCGTGTATAACATAAATCATTTATTTCTTGCATACAACTGTGTATAACACAAATTATATATTTCTTGCATGCAGCTAGGTACACAACAACAACAACAACACCAAGTCTTTATTCCACTAAGTGGGGTCGACAACTTGAGTCCATTTTCTCCATTGAGTCCTATTGAGTGTCATACTTTCATTTAGTTCTAATAAATTAAAATCATTTTTTTATACAACACGCCCAAGTCCTTCTAGGTCTACCTCTACCTTTTTTAACATAAGTGAATCTAAAGCATTCTCTCCTAACCGGATCATTAGGTGGTCGGCATTTAATGTGACCAAACCATCTAAGACAGCTCTCTCTAATCTTGTTTGCCACTAGAGCTACACCAACCCTTTCACGGATACATTTGTTTGTGTCTTTGTGTCAAGCCACTCCTCCACCTAAGCATTCTCATCCCAACAACACTTGGTTTTATACTTCTCTTTTAAAGGCCAACATTCTACACCATAAAGCATTACAGGTCTCTCCACCATCTTATAAAATTTTCCTTTTAAGTAAGAGATACTTTTTAATCACACAATAAGCCCAATGCATTCCTCCACTTCAACCATCCAACTTGAATTCGATTAATAGCATCCCCATCTATTTCATCATCAAGGTATCTAAAATATTTACACATTTTAATGATTTTATCAACCATGGTTACAACACTACCCCCATATCTACTACTACTAAAACTATATTCTATTTATTTAATTTTAGATCTGCTCAAACGACAACCTCTAGACTCTAATGTAGACCTCCCTAATTCAAGTTTTTCTTAAACTCTACTTTTATCCTGAAGAAGAATATCATTAGCGAAAAACATACACCAAGTTACAGTTACATCCTTCTGTAAATACCTTCTGTAAATATCCGCATGATTTATGTAATGATTTTTTTGATAAATTTTAATGCTAGTATTTGACTATATATAATAACTACACTTTTTGCATCCCGGGCTTCGGACTTGACAATAGCTCGCAATTGTGTAAACAACAAAATAAAATAATAATAATAATAATAATAAATAATAATAATAATAATAATAATAATAAATTTCTAAAAAAAAAAAACAAAACAAAAAGAAAATCTGCATAGCTACAAACAAAGTCGTATACAACTCATTTTTATGTTTCATTATAATTATAAAACAAAAAAAAATTAAAAAAAAATGCAAAAAAATAAATAGAGAAATTTACATACATACAAAACACAATTCTAGTTTATTTACACATCTAACCCCTAAAGTTTGATATTAACACTTATACCATATTAGTGCCATAAACCAATGCCAAAAAATGTACATTTCACTTGTTAGAACATAGTGCATGTTACTTTGGATGTGATGTTAAAAATTTCAAAGTTATGCATGTAAATATAAATGTTTTAAGAGTTAGTTATGTAAATAAATAAGAATTGGGTTTTATCTATTGAAGTGCCCCAAATAAATGTTATGCTCAAATATACAATTATCTTACACACTAAAAAAAAAGAAAATAAATCAATTTATATAAAACATATTAATAAAATTTGTCCAGGGCTAGTTCAGAACTCAGCATCAACACCCTTACAATAGTTTTGCGGCACAAAACTTGTCAAAGTTTGAGAACAGGAACATCATAATCACCAAATAGCAATAGTTATATTCATCAATTAAACTAGATTTTACAACATTATAGATAACATAATGCTTCCCAAAGATCAACTCAAATTTTGAAAAATGAAAGCCATGTTATGATATTCATTAACTATCAGACAAAAATATGCATATGCAACCAAAGGTGAAGAAATTATAATAGAGTTCTGACAAATATAAAAATCATATACAATTAATTAATATTGCATAAATTTGTCAAGACAAAATTACCTTCGAAATGACATGGCCTGCAACTAAAATTTGGTATACAAAAGTGGGCATAGAAGTAGGGCTATCAAAACGGCTCGTTGTTCACTAACGGCTCGTGTTCAGCTCGTTCGCTAAGTTAACGAGCCGAACACGAACAAAGATTTGTACGTTCGTGTTCGGCTTGTTTTGGCTCGAAATACTACACACATCAATTATATATATATATATTGATGAGTAGTACTTTTAAAAAAGATAATTGACTACAAGGCTACAATGATTTATAATCACTTAAAAGTATTAATTAAGAAAATAGAATAAAAATTATTAAATTATATTCAAAAGATGTTTTAATATAAACAATAATTTTTAAATCTTGCCCCCAACTCTTTACATCTTATGGCAACATGATTAGGTTTGTCAAAATGACTCTTTGATCGTGAACCACTCGTGTTCAGCCCGTTAAGCAAAAAAGCCGAAGACGAACACACTTTTTGAGCTCGAAATATAAACGAGGGCTCACTCGTGTTCGGCTCATTTACACCCCTACATAGAAGTCCTGACAACAGAGTAAAATATCAAAACTTTTGCCCAGATAATGAATCAACGGAATGAGTTTCTCCATATACTATTCTGATGATGTTTGACAAAAAAGAAGCAAATTACCTTAAGAATATTTTTAAAATATAATTATGCCAAAAGGAAAAAAAAGACCAACTATTAGATATCTAAAGAAGGAAAAAGAATTATTTTACATGCCAATTTATCATAAAAAATAACCAAAAATAAGTATAAAAATCCCACGGATCTAATACCAGAAAGTAATATTTAAGCCTTATAGCATCATCTGACATCATAGATTAGCATTTCCTATTATTTTGACATAAGGCATGTATGTGGTGTTGAATAAGAGCTCACCTTCGATGTTGCTCTGCATTCTTCTTCAAATAATATATTTCATAATTCGTCTTTCTTTAAATTTGATTGGCTTGATATATTTCCATCTGTCGATTTCATATTTTCTTTTATAAAGGCTGCCAATTCCTTTGTGCTGGACTTTTTGGAGAGTTTGATCTGCTCATATTTAAGAACTATAAAATTAAAATATGTTCTGAAATTGAAGAATTAGAATTCATTTCGTTCAAGTGCATACCGGGTTTGATTTACTTCCAGCAGGATAAAACAGAAGTGCAGGATAGTTGTCTATCTGCACAAAAAGATGAACGGTTTAGGGATAATCCATTGCATATAAGAAAAAAAAAAACATGGATCTTATTAACATTTGCCAGAGGATGTATTTTAGAAATTAAATTTCAAAATGGTCTTCTTTATCTTCTTTTCTATTCATTTAAAATCTTTAACACTGTCATTGCAGGGTCTCAAATCCTGGATGCAAAAAGTGGAGCATTGCATTAGATAATCGACAAACATAAAATTTATAGAAAAATCATGGCATGAATCAGTTAAATCCTTGTGTAAATGCTAGGGTGTCCCCTGAAAGCGACGCAAATTGATAGCTTATAAGAAGATAAATTGATACTATAGTTTGGAATTTTTATTAGAGGAGATTTAAATGTACATATTGGTCGAGTGGTAGAAGATTTTAAAAATATTCATGGTGGCTATAGTTTTGGAGTGATTAATGAAGAAAGCAAAACTATATTAGATTTTGCTTTAGCGTATGATTTTGTTATTCCTAATTCTATATTTAAGAAAAGAAATGAGCATATTATTACTTATAAGAATGAATCTAATAAAATACAAATTGATTATTTTCTTATGAGAAAAAAGATTGTCGAGATTGTATAAATTGTAAGGCCATTCCAAGTAAAAATTTAAGCACTTGACATCGACTATTAGTTCTGAATTTTAAGATGAAGAATTGTGAGAAAAAAATACATGAAAATATTATCATAGAAATAGATGGGGGCACCTAAAAGACAAATAAAATTATTTTTATGAGTAAACTTCAAGATTTAAAGATTTAGGGTATTCATGAAGAGGCGAATTCAATGTGAGATAAAGTAATAAATACTATTAAACAAGTGACAAAAGCTGTACTTAGAGAATCAAAAGGGAAAGTTTTTGTAAATAAAAAAAAAATTGGTGATGGAATAATAATATGCTATAAAATATAAAATATAAGAAGTTATGTTATAAAAATTGGTTTAAATGTAGAAGCTTAGCGAATTGTAAAAATATAAAATAGGTAGTATAGAGTCTAAGAGAATAATTTGTGACGTCAAAAATTCTACTTTGAGTGATTTTTATAATAGATTAGAAACTAAACAGGGTGAAAAATATATGTATAATTTAGCCAAACAAAAAATAAAAGAAAAGTAAAGATTAAAAATGAAAATGAAAAAGTTATTTTCTTAAAAGAAGATATTCAATATAGGTGAGTGAGTAATTTTGATAAACTTTTCAATGAAGTTTTGAAAAATACGATCAATCTTAGTGATCTTAATATCGTTAATAATAATAAAAGATTTTATTTTTATCGTTGCATTAGTAAAAAAGAAGTTGATGAGGCTTTAAAGAAAATCAAGGGTGAAAAATCAACAGGACCTGATGATGTCCTAATTTAAATGTGGAAATATTTAGAAAATTTGAGATTTTCTTAGCTTACTAAACTTTTAATAATATTTTAAAAACTATTAAGATTCCTAAGTGGAGAAAGATTATTTTGGTCCCCATTTTTAAGAATAAAGGGAATGAACATAAATGTGCAAATTATATAGGACTTAAGTTGATGTGTCATAGTTTAAAATTATGGGAGAGGATAATTGAACATAAGTTAAGATGTGATGCTAAAATTTTTCATAATTAGTTTAGATTTATGTTGGCAGGTCCACTATGAAAGCTATACATCTATTGTGAAGTTTAATGGAGAAGTACAGAAAGAATAAAGAGGATCTACATATGATTTTTATTGATTTAAGAAAAACTTACGATAAGGTTCCAAGAGAAGTCCGCTAGAGAGTTCTAGAAAAGAAAGATGTTGATATCACTTATATTCAAGTCATTAAAGAAATGTATACTAGAGCTGTTACTTGTATTTGAATAGGAGGATTGACCAAATATTTTTCTATTTCAGATGGATAACATCAGGGATCAGCTTTAAGCCCATATCTTTTTGCTTTAGTTAAGGATGATCTTACTAGATATTTACAGGAGGATGCATCTTGGTGTATGTTTTTCATTAATGATATTCTTCTCGTGGAAAAGACTAGAGAAAGAGTTCAGGAAAAACTTGAATTATGGAGGTCTACATTAGAGTCTAAAGGCCTTAGTTTGATTAGATCGAACATTGAATACAAGGAATGTAATTTTAGTAAAGTAGCACCAGTGACAGAGTTATAACTATGAGTGATCAAATTATTAAAACGTGTGAACTTTTTATATATCTCGAATCTATTATTAGAAGTGATGGTGATATAGATGAGGATGTTATTAGTAGAATTCAAGTTCCTTGGTTAAAACGTAGGAATGCATAGGGCCTATTGTGTGATAGAAAAGTATCGCTTAGACTGAAAGAAAAATATAAAACGGTGGTGAGAGTTGCAATGCTCGATGGCGCAGAATGTTAGCCTTTAAAAGAAATGCATAAAACAAAGTTAAATGTTGCTAAGATGAGAATGCTTAGGTGGATGAGTGGCTTGACACTCAAAGACAAAATAAGAAATGGATATATCCATAATAGGATTGGTTTAGCTCTAGTAATAGAAAAAATTAGAGAGTTGTCTTAGAAGATGTGGTCACATTAAACGTGGACCATCTGATGATCCTATTGGAAGAGTAGATGTTTTAAATTCGACTTATGTTAAAAAGGACAGAGGTAGACCTAAAAAGACTTGGGCATATTGTATAAAAAATTATCTTAATCTATTAGAATTAAATGAAAATATGATGCTCAATAGGAAGCAATGGAGACAAAAAGATTCATGTAGCTGACCACGCTTAGTGGGATAAAGGCTTGTTGTTTTTGTTATTGAATGTCTTCATATCTTTCATTTCTTATCTTAACAAGTTTATATTTCATTTTCTTCTTAATGTCAAATCCATTATACAAATCATCAAAACATATCTACTAATTTTGTTCACAACCCTCTTTTCACGGTTTTTTACTTTTATTTTTTGTAATTATAAATCTTAATACGATCTACTCTTTAAAAATGAAATTATTCTCGTTAAAAAAAATATTTTTTCTCACTCTCACTATAGGAATGCAGCTCATTAATGTTGGATTTTACAGAGACACACACACTTGTTTTTTCTCACTCTGAATATAGGAATACAACTGATTAATGTAAGATTTTACACACACATAGGGTGATATGAATGTATATATTATAAGTTTGGTGTTAGATAAGTACATAAGAATTAGGTGGTATGTGTGTATGTGTGTAGATATGCTAAGAATTGGTTGGTATGTATATAAATGCCTTGATGCAATTACACAAGCATTTAGGATATATGAACACACACATATTTGAATAGTTTCCATACACAACTATGTATGAAAAGGTCTATGTTAAATGTCTTCATCTTTAAACCCATATATAGGGCATTAATAGATATTCGAGATTTAAAGTTATTGATGTATGGTAGATTGTATCCAAGTACAAAATGACTCACTGATAAATTCTTGAATGGTGTAGAGTATTTTGTGCAAGTGGCATCACAACTTAATACTTGTTTTTCAAAAGGTAAGTTTCGATGCTCATGTGTGAATCACAACAATCAAGCAATCCTAACAACGAACGAAGTCGAGGTAGATTTATATTGTAAGTACTTTTAACATAATGATTGGTACTAGACTGCACATGAAGAGTATGAACCAACTGTTCAGTAAGATCTGTTGGTGCTTCATCAAGCCCTACCCCTCCAACTGAATATGATCATAACATATTTGAAGAAATGATTGTTGAGAACATTTCTGAGATTAAATCTACCGACCAATGAAACATGAAAATTCTACAATTTATTGAATGTCGCACAACGGTCTTTGTGGAAAGATTGCACCACGCATTCAAGGTTGTCAATAGCGCTTAGAATGTTGAGTATTAAATCAGATTACAATATATCATATTACAATTTATCTAGAAATTGTTTTAACCAAATTGAACATAACTAAAAGAGACAATCCCTAAAAAAATTAGTTCCAAAGGACCTCTACAGAATAAAAAAAATCGAGGTTAGATATATTAAAGAATATAGATTATTGTGTTAATGATTATATGTTGTATTGTAAGACAGATGCAACGTAGATTTTGTGGTGCTGAGATATTCAAACCAAAAAGTAAAAAAAATTTCATCTACTACATGCCGCTCATTCCCCATCTTTAAAGACTTTTCCCCTCAGTGCATGTAACTCATCACATGACAATGCACCAGAATAAATTTGGGGATACTACTTCTATGAGTCATCTGACAGATGGAGAAGCCTCAAAATATTTTGATCATACATATCCTAAGTTTACAATCGAATCACACGATGTTAGGTTTGATCAGATGAGCTCACAACATACAATCAATTTATGACATAACTTTCCACTTGATATAAGCATGACCACGCCTTTTAGTTTCTGAAGTTGATCGTACAAATTTACATAGCCCCAAAGAATATTCATTTGCACTTGCAACCTTTAGTACATGAGCTTCAAACATTATGGGAAACATGAATGGTGACTAATGATATTGCTACGAAACAAAATATACACTTGAAAGTTGCTTTGATATGGATAATATGTGATTTTCCAATATATGAGATTGATATCAAGTTAGAGCGCTGTGGGAAAATTGGTTTGTCCTTACTGTATAGATCTGTCAAAGGCATTTACTTTAAAACATAAGGGGAAAATTCATTGTTCGATTGTTATCGAATGTTCTTACCCACTGATCACCCGTTCATAAGGAATAAAGATGTCTTCATAAAAATAGAGTTAAATAGTCAAGTTCTTTGGCAAGGATAATTGGGGAGAATTATGGTTGATTTTTTCACATCATAATCCTATTAGTAACCTTGATAGAGTAAGCCATCTTATGCACGTCATAATTGACTTAACTAAGAAGTTGGGATTTACTTTTCTGAGCAACTGACCCAAAAAACTAATAGTTTACTGCCTTCTAAGTTTCACCATCTCATCCTAATATAACTATTTATTTGATTTTTTTTGTATTCATCTAAAATTTACATAATTAAGTTATGTTGTGTGGTTAAACTTTCTTTTAAGATCAACTTACAATATTAATAAAAAAAGCTTTTTTTCTTAAAAATGAAAAAATGTATACTTGAGATTTGGTGGCTATATGTTTTTCTTATTTCTTAAAGTATGTATTGGCTATTGAAAATCATACGCTGCTGCAAAATAAAATTAATTCTCACTACATCTATATCTTCTTTTAAATCAATAAGTCAATACTAGAGCATTTCCTAGAAGCAACACGTTATATGGCTTGAATAAAGTAAAAATGTGCAAGGGTTGTTCTACTGGCGCCCGAAGCAAGTGCTAAATGAGAAATAATTATCATATTATGGATAGATGCAGAGAAAAAAAATAATCTGTGAAAATAATATTAGGATAGGATCTTAAAATATAATTACTCTGATAGGTAAATTAATAAAATTAATAGTTATTATTATTCCTGGGAAAATAAATATCTTATGCATTCAAAAAATTAAATTGATTGGAGACAATGCTGACGAGATACATAACTTAAATTTTAAACTTTAGTATTCAAATAAGAGTCATACAAAAAACGATCTAGGTGTAATTATATATAAAAATTTAAAGGATAATGTTATAAAAATTAATAAAATTGGAGATATAATTATAGCTATAAAGATTGTCGTCGATACTAACATTCTTAATATTATAAATGTTTATGCTCCACAAGTAGGATTGAATATAAGTTAAAAAAAAATTAGAATAACCTAGAACAATTAATACAAAGGATACCCTTCAAGAAAAAAATTATTAGGGAAATTTTAAATGGACATGTTCGTAGAGAGAGAAACTTTTAAAAATAATCACTTTAACTATAATTTTGGAGTAACTAATGAAGAAGGTAGAATCATATTAAATTTTACTTTAATGATTTTGTTATTACTAATACTTTATTTAAAAAAATAGATGAGTTTATTATCACTTATAGGAAAGGATCTAATAATACATAAATTGATTATTTTTTTATGAGAAAAATATATTATAAAAATTATTAGGATTATAAGGTCATTCGAAGAGAAAAATTAAGTACCCAACTTCAATTATTGATTTTAAATTTTAAAATGAAAGGTTGGAAGATGAAAAACATAACAAAATATTATCATATAATTAGACAGAAATACTTAAAAGACATATTTATATTTATGGTAAAAGTTATAATCTTAAGATTTACGATGTCATGAAGTAACAAATATTATGTGGGAAAAAATAACGAGTACAATTAAACAAGTTGTAAGAGATGTGTATAGAAAATAAAAAAGAAAAACTTTTATGAACAAAAATAATTGATGGTGGAATAATAATGTACGAAGATAAAAAATTAAAAAATAAATTATAAAAATTGATTTAGATGTAAAAATTTGGAAATAAGGAAAAAATATGTAGTATTATTTAGGGAGTCTAAAAGAACAATTTGTAATGTTAAGAATTGTGATTTTAACAATCATTAAAATATATTAGATATAAAGAGAACGATATATATATATATATATATATATATATATATGGGATGAGGCCCCAACGGCTCTCTCCAATTCTCTCGCATAGAACCCTAGCCGTTATCCCCCACAATGGTTCTCCTCCCATTGGTATGCCCTAACAAATCTCATCATTCGGTCGATTCCTCCTTCTTCCCCCCTCTCAGCAGAACAAAACCCATAGTCCTTCCCTTCTCTCACCGGCGGCCTCTCACATCGGCAACCTCGCCGACCTGCTTCCTCCTTTTCGCCGAGACATCTTCCGCCTAAAGCCCTAGCCGGACTTCTCCCTTCTATTTTCTTCTTCCCCAAAGTTTTTGAGTTGTCGAAGGTTTTAATACTCAATCATATTTGCCCTTCTTCGGTTTCGTCAACATAGGTACAATCAAATAGATGAAAAACGGTAAAAGGAATGAAAAAGAATCAAATCCCCAAAGTTTACTGAAAAGGAATTTGAGATAAGTTTTTATTTTTGTGATTACATTAAAAGAAAACTTGGATCATCCATGGAAGAGGGCCAATCATCATCATTCATCCAGACTGATCAGTGCCAACCACCACATCGCCGCCACCACCGCCCATCTCTGTCACCGCCGTCGCTGTCGCCGCTGCCCACCTTTTCTTTTTATTTTAAGTGTATTTTGTATTGTGAGTGAAGGAAGAGATTCAAAGGAATTTCAAGAAATTTGCTGAAAAGGAATTTGAGATAAGTTTTTATTTTTGTGATTACATTTGGTTTTAAATTAGACTTATTGTTTGTGTGCACGATTTCTACTTTCAAACTCAATTGTAGTGTTTTCTCCATGAATTCTGAGTAGTTTTCTTTATATATAT
>NW_018240513.1:240102-286812 GCF_001263595.1 Phalaenopsis equestris | reverse complement strand
ATATATATATATATATATATTTAAACAAAGAGATAATAGAATTAAATGTTTAGTTCAAGTAAAGTATATTAATGATGAAAATCAAAAAATATTTTTCTTAAATGAAGATATTCAACATAGATGTGTGAGATATTCGATAAAGTATTCAATGAAGATTGTGAAAATATAATCAACTTTAAGGATCTTAATATTATAAATAATAATAAAATTTGTTATTTTTGTCATGACATTAGTAAAACAGAAGTTAAGGAGACTGTAAAATAAATTGAAGTATGGAAAATAAGTAGAATCTGATGGTATTCCAATATAAATGTGAAAATGTTTAGATCTGAGAGTTTCTTAGCTTTCTAAACTTTTTAATATTATTTTAAAAACTATAAAGATGTCTGATGAGTGAAGAAAAAGTCTATTAGTTCCAATTTTTAAGAACAAAGGAGATGCACAAGAGTGCAAATTATAGAGAAATTAAGCTAATGTGTCACACATTAAAGTTATGGAAGAGAGTAATTGAATAGAAGAAACAATGTGATACAAAAATTTCTCAATTGGATTCATGCCGAGTAAGTCTATTATAGAAGTTATATATTTATTGAAAGATTTGATAGAGAAATAGAGCTAAATAAAGAGGATCAACATACAATTTTCGTTGTGTAGCAAAATCTTGTTATAAATTTCTAAGTACTTTGGAGAGTTATAAAAAAAGAAATGTGTTAATATTGCTTATATTCAAGTCATTAAAGATATGTATATTAGAGTTGTTACTTGTGTTCAACACAAGAAAGATTGGTCAAGTATTTTCCTATTTTAGTTGAACTACATCAATGATTTTCTTTAAGCCCGTATCTTTTTTTTTAGTTATGGATGTTCTTACTAGACATTTACAGGAGGATGTATCTTGGTGTATGTTTTTCGTTGATGATATCCTTCTTGTGGATAAAACTAGAGATAGTTCAAGAAAAACTTGAATTATGGAGGTCAACATCAAAATTTAAATACTTTTGACTGAGTAGATCTAAAACTAAATACATAGAATGTAATTTTAGTAGTAATAGATCTAGTGGTTAGGTTATAATAATGAGTGATCAAGTCATTAAAAGGAATGAACGTTTCAGATATCTCGGGTTTATTATTCAAAGTAATGGTGATATTGATGGGGATATTATTAGTAGAATTGAAGTTGGATGGTTTAAGTAGGAGGAATGCATCAAGCCTATTGTGTGATTGAAAAGTACTTAGACCAAAAGAAAAATTTTATAAAATGGTGATGGGACAAACAATGCTCTATGGTGTAGAATGTTGGCCTGTTGAAGGAAACATAAGATTAAGGCTCTGTTGGTTGCAGCTGCAGCTTCTCAGCTTTCCCCAGAAAGTTGTTGCGGGGAAGCTGGCTGTCTGTTTGTTGCAGCTGTGTAAAAATAGCTGTGGGGTAGCTATTTCTAAAAAAATGATCATTCCGCCCCTGTTCAGTTAATTTATTTGTAAATAAACTGTGACACCCATTTATTTCATAATTCAGAAGTAGAAATTCAAAATAATGATGAATGAAAATGAGACAATCACAATGAAGTAAAATCAGCTTTAATTTGCATTAATGATAAAGGACCCAAAAAAATTTAAATTGCTGAAGCAACTACTATGAAAGAAAATTTTACTTAAATTTCATTGTAAGTAAATGTCCATTACGCCCATGTTTAGTAAATTTATTTACAGAACTGTCATAATATTGTATTTGATACTTTAGAAGTATACATTCATCAAATAGTGTCACATATAATCAACGTAAATTACACTAATAAATATTTTGGCATGTCTTAGCATTCAAACATTGATCTTTTTTATATCATGATACAAGTTTAAAGCCTCAATATCCTTGAATGCAGGCATATCACAATTGAAAACCACAGACTTGAGAGCAGAAATTTAAACCATTGGCTTTTGAAACTGAAGGGAAAGAAATTAAGATTTTGCAGTGCAGAGTGTACCGACGTTCGGGAGTAACCTGCAAGGAAAAGGCAATCAATCTCTCTTAGAACATGCCCTAATCGCACTTAGTAATTTCTCTCATTTTTTGAGGCACAGAGAGAAAAGCAAGCACTGAGTAGACATTAGACTCATGCTTTCGTTTACCTGCGGAGCGGTGAGGAAGAAGAGACAAAAGAGCAAAAGCGGGGCTCGATCCCTAAGAAACCAACCCTCGAAACGAAAATCGGGATGAAGGTCGAAGGTGAGACGGCGGAGATGAAGGTCGAAGTTGAGACAGCGGGGACGGAGGATGAAGGTCGAACGGTGAGGATAAAGGTCGAACAGTGGGGGTGGATCCGTAAAAAGCCAGACCTCCAACGCGGGTTGCGGGCCTCCATTCGTGGCCTGCGTTCAAGCAAAAACGAGAGACGCCCATGCCCCAACGCGCTCCCAAACAGCATAACTTCGCAGGCGCTCCCCACACAACACTCCCAAAGTCCTTCCAAACGGAGCCTAAGTGTTGCTGAGATGAGAATACTCGGGTGGATAAATGACTTTACACTTAAAGACATGATAGGAAACAAATATATTTGTGAAAGGGTTGGAGTAGCTCCAGTGGCTGATATGGTTAGAGTGTCACTTTAGATGGTTTGGTTATATTAAACTTCAACCATCTGATGACACAGTTAGGATAGTAGATGTTTTAGATTTGACATATGTTAAAGGTAGAAGTAGGCCTAAAAAAACTTGGGTAGTTGTATATAAAAAAAAATCTATATTTATTAGAATTCAATGAAAATATGATACTTACTATGACACAATGGAGAAAAAGAATTCATGTAACCGACCCCACTTAGTGGAATAAAGATTTATTATAGTTGTTGTTGTTGTTGTTATTGTACTACATTTATATCTTTTATCATGCACCAACATGAATCCACAATAACTCATACTAATAAAAGTTATATGCTCATTTAAAATCACCCCCAATAAAATATTCTTTCGTCTTCATTTATATAGTTCAATCATCTCTTCCTAAAATTAATTTTTCAAACTATGTTCTAATCCAATATAAGCACTAAAAATATTTATCATATATTGTCTTAGAATTAGTAGAAATTGCCCTTTTAGTAACCTATTCATCTAAACAATGTTACGTTTTAACTCCCTATAGGCTAACACTAATATTTCAAGCCCATTTTATCGTTAACCTAACAAAATAAAACTTCATCATTTCTCATTACCCATGATTTTTTTTTTTCTTCACTTATTTTCTCACAAACAAGTAATAATATAGTTTGCCAACTTGCATGTCTTTCATTCAAATTCCTAAAATTTCATATGAAAATCTTAATCTTAAATTTAAAGCTAATTAACCATTTCTCATATTTCATCATAAGCAGAATAAGTTGTTGCATATCACATGACTCTGATATGCTAGCCTTACTATATAACATCTTATAAATATAAAATAAAAGTGTTTAAAAGGATGTATTAATAACCATGAAAAAAATGGAATGAAAAGGTTTAAATAAAAGTAAAACATGAACATTATTCATGACTAGGCAAAATAATTTATTTTAGATTAAATGTGGTTGTTTGTAAATTGAAACTATGTTTTAAAATATGATCATATTTTCTGAACGCCATCAATAATTGGAAGCAAAAAAAAAAGTATGAATTTAAAAATCGACAAATCCCAAACAATAAGGATATTATTTTCACGTGCACAAGCAATGAAAAATAAATCACAGCTGGGTTGTTATGAATCTTAGAGATCCTCCAAGCCGATTGCAATCTCTTTTTAAGTTACTAGTGTTTTAAAAAATCTTTTTTGGACTTTTCCAAGGTGCCCATTATGTTGAGGCAGCACAACAGAGTTCAACAGTATCCAAAAGAGGTGTTTGGCTGCAAGACATGCTACATGCAGCATCACCCTAGGTGCCTAGGTGCTCCTTTTGCACCCTTCTAGCTAAGTAATAACACCTTAATATAGTTTAAATTAAATTAAACTACAAAGCACTAAATCTTAAGAAATTATTATAAATTCCTACAGATTAAATTAAAACAATTGAGAAAAGATGATTTGAATTCTAAAATCTTAAATCCAATCAAATGCTTCCTGTCCTACAAACCCAAAGAAATATCAAAGGCAAAGCTTGAATCACAATTATTTCCATCGTGTTGTGTTTATTTTCAACTTTTCATATGCTTAGCGAGAGACTCTCTCATCACACTTTTTGCCAATCAGAATTTGGAATTAGAATATGATTCATATAATTACTGGCTATTGCTTTTGGAATTTATTTCAAATTTTTTTCTTATATTAGACTTTTCAGTCATATTTTTTTTATTAATGAATATTAAAAATATATGACACTCAATATGACATCATAGAGAAATAGAATTCATGTAGCCGACCCCACTTAGTGGGATGAGGGCTTGTTGTTGTTGTTGTTGTTGTTATTCTATGAATATTAAAAATATAAATTTCATGAGACTCAAATCTCATGCCTACGGATTTATGCCCAGGTTTATTAAAGGTGAAACACAATGCTTTATGCTTCTCTTCTAAAATATTAACCACAATGATATTGTGGTTAAACAAACAACAATAAAAATATATATATAAATTTTATCACTGAAATCAAATAGGAATTACAACTAAAAAACATGGAACTAGGAGATAACAAAAAACATCACATAAATTAGGGTTGGGTCGAGAGTGGTGGTGCTACAGTTTAAGGGGGAGCAGTGGGTATTGAGGGGGTGAGGGCCGAAAGGTAGCAAGCAGGGAGTTGGTTTGATGGTAGTAGGTTGGAGGTAGAGTGGCTACAACAGGGAAGACTACATCAGGTTACTGGAAGGGTTGCGATAGAGTTGCTACAGCAGGGAAGGTTGCATCAGGATATGAAGCGGCTGTCGAAAGGTAGCAACAGGGTTGTCTGACAGGCGGAGGTTGCAAGAGGAGGGTAGGGGGAGCTGGCTGAAGGTGGATGGCAAGGTTGAAGGGAGGTGGATGCAGAAATACAATAAGAGGGTATTCGACGACTAAAGTAGGGATGGAGGACGATGGCAACGAAGGAAAGAAAGCGGAGGAAAGAAAAGTTGAGGATAACCACTACCTCAGAATGAGATATAGTCGGAGCACCAATCAACCTCAATACAACTCTAGAAGGAAAGAATAGATGTCAACGACTATCACAAAAGAAAACTCATCAAAATTGAAAACCTAAAATAGACAAAGCAAATGTATATACCCCAGATAATTAGGGTTAGGTCCACTGTTGAAAGGAGGCACCAAGCCCATGGGAGTAAGTCGGTCCAAGTGCTGGAACATGGGAGGGGAATCCCACGCCCCTCACATGACCGGTCTAGGCATTGGAACATGGGAGGGGAATCCCATGCCACTTACGTTCGCTCCAGTTTCCCGAGTTGGGGGAACTATGACCTCATTCGTCGAAGCTTCTATCTCCCATAGTATGGAGTCGGATGAGGCACTTTGAAGTTAGAGGAGCTACTGTAGCCCCCCCTAAGTTGGAGGATCTTTGACAGCATCAATATGAGCACCTGGATCTCACTTACGGTTGCACTGTTCCCCAAAACACTTCAGAAAGTTTTCCCACATGCGAATAACCATTCAAAGCAATCCAACCATCTGGGGGTACATTGTTGAACTAAATTGGGACTTCGTATCAAGTATACTCTGCAGGGTCTTAAAAAGGTGTTTCAAGGTTGGCTCAGCCCTAACTGACGTAAAGACAAACAGCACTCCTCATGATGTTGGCGGCTCAGCGGCCAACGATTAGTCAAAATATCATAGAATTCTCTCTGTACCAGTTGCCCTACATCTAAATTTGGCTCTTCTGTCTTGTTATTCTCTATCATTACCAAACTTGATCTCACTGGCGCTTTTCCATTGGCAAGAACACCTATATTCTTGGACTCCGTAGAAGGTAAGAGAACTGTGTTTTTCATCCTTAGTGAATAAGTAGGTGTTCTTGAATTTATAGTGTTGAATTTGGCGATCAAACTATCACGGTCTCTAGAACAGGATTTGACAGTCATCCATGAGCATCACGTCGCACCACACCTGATCCAAATCTTATTAATGCTGACCATGCTTTCCTTCAACTACATCAACGAGTATGGCTGAGAATGCCTCTAAGTCGTGAGACTTAACTTATCCACCACTTGACGCCACATTCTTGCTGCTACCTCCATCGATGATGAGGCTGCATACCTTTCCCTTCATAGTGCATTGGGCGTAAAATATGTAATGGTGAAGCCACTATTGCTCTCTTGTAGCCTCCGTCTAAAGAACCCATCAAACCACAAGCATCTCGTCCTCATATGGTGGAAGTTGGTACTCGTCACCCCGTTCTTCAGCTACCTCCTCGCTCACCTCCTCCACTGAATCACTACACGGTGAATGAGACAACTCTGCTCGTAGGGAGACTGGAGGTGATGTGTCGATATTCATGGCATCTGAAGCATTTATTGACTGGAACTGTAATGGGAGTGCTACTCTTCTCAAGCTTTTTCTCACTCTGAACGGCTTTGTCATTCTCCTGATCAGTCTTCTCAACTCCCTTAAGCATGTCCTCTTACTGATGTATCTAGTTGTGGGTAGCTGTTGAAATAACGGTGGGTGTCAGCTCAGCTTCTGTTGTCTCTCCACCTTCAAGGTCAAGGTCTGAACATTACACAAAGACCAGTAAGATTGTACTTGAACCACGTTGCCAATGGATGGCTTCATACCTTCCAAGTACCTGACTATTGTGTGCTCCTCTAGCTCTGTGAGAACACATTTCAACTTAAGTTGTATTAATTCTATTGTTTAATTCTCCACTGATAGTTCCCTCTACTGCAGGTGATGGAGTTTCAAAAAAATATCCTTGTGGTTGTGTGATTGTAGGCATTATCGCTGCATCGCCTTCTTCATTTTCTCTCAGGTGATGATCTTGTCCTATCATTATCTCCATCTTTCACTTCAAATTCTCCACCACAATGAGGCACTTTTCTTCAGCTTGATGGCAGTGACATTCACTTTCTTTCATCTGGCACTTCTTTGCATTCAAAGATCCTTTCAACAATTTGCAATCACTAAATAAAGTCATTCGGATTCATTATTCCCTCGAAATCTAATACATTCACTTTTACTCTTAAGTCTTTATAACCTCCAACAGGTACTTCCTCTCTTATCCTCCTCTGATATTAAATCTCGAAGCATAGTTATTGATTCTCCTCTTCATTGAAATAATCCATACATGAAGAATTCAAATGTTATTCTCGCTCTCCTCCTTAGATCTTGCTATCACAGTCGATGGTGATCTCTTCGTAGGACCATTCCTAAATTTCATCGAGTCTCTATAGCACTCGGCGGAGTTATTGTTGTATCGCATCTATAATAAACTTTTGATCAGCGTCTAGCAAGTCTTCTCAGTTGCATGATTTGGGTTTGGGAGTAATGTTGGATGAAAAAGAAAATTTTAGGTTGGGTAGCGGGGGTTTAGGTAACCCAAGGATAGGACTAGGGTTAGGCTAGCTCTGATACCAAATGATACCGAAGTTAACCAAACAACAACGGGACATGTAAATTTTATTACTGAAATCAATTAGCGATTACAATCAAAACATACGAAACTCGGAAATAAAAAAGACAACACAAACTCAAAATATGGCTGGGACGAGGGAAGTTGTGTAGCAGCTTAAGGGGGGGCAGTGGGTATGAAGGGGGTGAGTGCCGAAATGTAGTAAGCAGGAGACTTATTGGATGGTAGTGGGTTGGGGTAGGGTGGTTGCAGCAGGGAAGGCTGTGGCAGGTTAATGAAAGAGTTGTGATAGGGTTGCTACAGCGAGGAAGGCTGTGACAGGTAATGAGGCGGCTGTCAGAAGGCAACAACAAAGTTCTCTGGCGGCTGGAGGTTACAGGAGGAGCGTAGTGGGAGTTGGCTGAAGGTGGATGGCAAGGTGGAAGGGAGGCAGCTACAGGAAGACAGCAAGAGGGCTACCCGTCGGCTACATTAGGGATTGAAGACAACGACAGTGGAGGGAAGGGATATCGAAGGTAATCACTACCTCAAAATGAGATACAGTCGGAGCATCACTCGCCTTTAGATACAACCCTAGAAGAGAGGAATAGACATCGCCAGTAGTCACGACTAAATAACTTATCAAAACTGAAAACCTAAAACACATGAAACAAATATATAAGCCTTAGATAATTAGGATTGAGTCCACTGTTAAAAGGATGTGCCAAACCCATAGGAGGGAACCGACCAGCCCTCTCCCGCCCGGACCAGTTAGTCCAGGTGCAGAAGGCGGGGAGGGGGGAAGGTTGCTCAAAAATTGACAAAATTCAGATAAAGATTTGATTGGATTCTAACAAACACCAATGGCGATACTAGAAGTTTTGTCTAGGCTATTATGACACTAAATAGGACGCAATGGAGAAAAAGGATTCATGTAGCCGACCCCACGTAGTGGGATTAAGGCTTTGTTGTTGTTGTTGTATAGCAATCTCTAGTGCTTTATATGTTTAACTCTAGTAAAGTTCTGACCAGGATCCGATGATCTCCAACCATTTTCAACAAGAAAAAAAAGTGGTTTGACCCTTGGTTGGGCTAGAGAGCTTTAGTTGGGTAGGAGCTCCAAAACAAGGAAGACAACCTTAAAATGTATCGATCCAATAAATTGGTTTGCAATATGTGAGCAAATCAACATCCAAACAAATGAGAAATATTATAAATTCAACCAATTCAAAATACAGGATCAACAAATCCTATACATTTTGAATATCAAACCAACCAAATGAGCCCTTATAGTAATTTGGTTGAACTGCAAGCCGTAGCACTTCAAATTCTAGGTGAAGTTTATGAATCAAATATGATTAGAGACCAAGAATTTGATGAGCAATTTTAAACTATGATCATCCTAAGTTTCAAGATTTGAGAGCATGAATTTCAATATTTTAAAATACTTTACTCGAGCATGAACATGTACCTGCAGTTTCGGATGTTCATTTAAAGACGCATCAATCCTAGCAAATTTTAGATTTTCCTGTCCTTTAAAATGCTTGGCCAACTTCTCAATTTTCCTGCTCGTGGCTTCACAGTCAATGCACCAGGGTGTATAAACCTTGAATTAACAGTAAGCCATCTTTAAAGAGAACAAAGAGTAGAGGCTGGGAATAACTACAAAATGAAAGAAATGGAGAATACTTCATAATAAATGATACGCCATCATACCTCAAGAAAAACATTCTCAGCACTCTCCAAGATGGAGGAATCAAATGTCCTACCAACAATTTTTTCAATCATCTCATTCTGCAAATTTCACCAGGAATTTGGATATTCACATCAGGTGAGCACAGTATAGATGTCATGAGATTGACGTGAAAGTGACTAGAATTTATTTTTTCAAGCAAATTGCAGAAATGACAAAACATGACAAACTTAGCTGAGATGGTGACAGAATGAGAAAAGTAAAATAGTGTAAAAGGGTAAATATTAAACAGTTGGACCATGGCGGCTTATGGAAATTGTGCAAGAGAAAAACTAATGAATCTTACATAATTTGAAATGGGTTCAGACTTGAAGAAAGGCGAGAGAGCACCATGAAGCAGTCCTGAGCAGAACTCCTGAAAATCATTACAGTACCAATATTCAAACAATTCAAATTAAATGAGAACTAGTTGAATCTCAAGGAGTTAAAGTTTACTTCTAAATTCCCTGGAGAAATGTCCGATTCCATAAGGTATTTTGATCCAATCCTATTATCGAATGCAGTCACCTGGGTAATTGAAACATTGTCAAATTTGAATAACAGAACTTACGAAGCATATTAATAATATTTATAATGCACGAGTCAAGGAGGAGAATCACATAACGTGCAACATATCCATTGCAAGTCAAAAAAAGAAAAAGAAAAAAAAAGAACTGCTTCAAGATTAAGATATTCCATTTGATGCAGCTACAATGGTTTACTTTTTCAACGCAACTCTCTTAAGCTTAAAAATTTTATGATATGAGAGCACAGCAAAACCTATTTAAATATATATATATATATATATTTTACTGTGTATTGAGAACTTGAAGTAGAACGCGGAATAGGATGTATAAATTAAGTGGACAACCTTTTTAGGATTCTTAAAACATATTGCGGCTTTGGCAACTCAAGTTATTCTGCAGCCTATTATCTTACGAGAAAAAAGGTTAGAATACCCAGCCACCTCATTAGTATAGTCCCTAAAATTGTATAAGCCTATGAAGCAGAGAGACACAAGCATACAAGAAACCCTGCGAAGTTAACATGACAATTGCCACTTGGAAACATTATATCATATAAAACAGAATACAAAAACATGTTTCATATACAAGTAGATAAATTTGCTTCTTCGGGCATGCCTTGACATCAAATATGAGTATAGAATGAAAAAATGATTAGAATCCCTTCACCAAATAAACCTAAGTTACAATTAAAGACATATAAAATAAACATCTCTCAAGCATTTGTATGTGAAAAACCAATCATTTTATTTTTCTAAGATACAAATAGCACGATGAAAGAGAAACCTAAGCATGAGATGTTGGAGCTCCAACTTAATCAGGTTCAAGTCATAGTTATATTTCCCATTTGTCACTAATCTTGCGCTGAAATCAAGCCAAATTTGATTTTTATCTTAAAAAATATGAGAGCAAGGACGCATCACATATAATGTCAGACATGGGCTATTAAGAGTCCTATCTCCATAGATCTGAACTAGACATGGCTGCTTTCAGACACATGCTTTGGGACATACTTAGTGAAACATCGTTTTGATTGCTATGGCTAAGAGCTGAATTTTCGTTACATATAGCTTAGTAAAGGTTTTAGAACCAATTCAACCTAGGTCTACTAAAGCCTTTCTAACCCTTTGAAAGAATTCAGTTATTTTACCTTATTGTGCTAAGTACCTGCCAACTAAAGCAACAAAATATTTCAGCAAACTAGAAAGAATATTTAAAAAACACATTAAGAAATGTAGCGACAACTTAAAATAAGCGTAAATTCTAAGAACAAGTATGACAAAAGTGTATGCAAACACAGTTCATAGGAAACTCACAAGAGGCCTTTTTGCTTCCAAACCAAATAATGTCAATAATGGTTTTGCAAGGCTTTCTTTAGTAGAATCAACATATATAAACATTATCTGAATAAAAAAATACATTAAATTAGACAGTTAATCATTTCAAGTAACACAAAAAATGAAGATTTTCATAACCAAACAAACCGAAAGGTATCACCTTCGAATTGTATTTTCTTGCAACATCATGAAATAAAAAGAGGAAGGACTTGCAATCATCAGGCTCGGCAAAAAAGTAGACCTACAAAAAATAGGATAACTTGTTACTATGAAAATAAAAATATTCAGCGATGAGAGACTCCCCACCATCATTCCTCCCTCTATTAGCACCATATATAAGCACAAGGACTAACAATTTCTAATAAAACATTAACAGACAGTTCACCGACAAAGAATAAAAACTAAGACGGCATTCAACAGAGATGTCAATGGAAAATTGGAAATAGATTAAAATTTAATACTATATCCAGCAATAAAAAGAAGTAAATGATAGTGCTGCGGACAAGCACGGTATGTTCAATTACAGTTAAAAGTTAATAAATTACATCTATGGTGTTTTCGTAAAAGAAAACTACCCAACCCTTGGAATTTAATTTCATAAAGCCAACCCTAAAATGACTTTCTGATTCTTCCAGAAAGACAGCTCATAGTTGTTAACTACAAAAATTTGAATGTAAGAAACTTACAATATAAAACCTGAAAAGGAAGTACCAAAAAAAAAAAATTCCCACCAATGGTCTGCTAAGGCATGAGAAAGAATTAGATTTCAACAATACCATATAGGTGAAAATTTTTGTTATGATAAAAATATTGAATGGTTGCCAAAACTTAAGCTTCTGGATTGAAATCATATTCGAAAACTATATTAGATCCAACTTTGGCCCTCCTTTGCTTCAGTTTTTCTAATAAGTGGTATATGAGCTGATGTTTTAACTGTGATCGAGGATTTCATGTGATTTGCAGCTCTCATGGTCCATTTGCTTTTCTACCAAGGTTATGTAAGGTTAATGATCAAGAGACTAACTAGATTCATCTGGTTGGGTAGGCTATTGTTGGATGAAACTTTTTGGACTTGAAAACTTTAAGTTTTAGGGTCGATGTGAAGAGATCTCAAGTAAAAGAAAGATTATTAAAACTTCTGAGAATATTAGACTTCAACATGTGGTAGACGAAAATTATGTTGATGTAGCACGTTTGGTTCTTTGTAAGTTAGAGGAAGTAGTACTTAGGATGTAGAAATTGAGAAAGTTGATTCAAAAAAGGTTGTCTGGTCATCCGGCAGAAAAGCGACACTTCTTTTTTCAATTGTTAGTTTGTGCAAGAATTGCAAGTGTGCAATGTCATAAATACTACATTATAAGAATTATGTACTGTCTAAAACACTATATATGATATATTTCCATATATACCATTTTAATAAAATTAATAAATTATGTATTAATTCTTTTTTTTTATTGTGTATTTAATTCCAATATATACTATAATATATTTTCTCTAAAATTATATTATTTGTATGTATGAAAGAATGCATGTTCGTGCATGTGAGAGGCACAATAATTCTAAAATGAACCATAATCATGACCAATGCATTTAAGCCTAAAGTCAAAAGGCTAGAATTGATACAACAACTTCCTAAGGAGGGAAGTACTTTCACTTCCCCCGCCAAACAATAGATAAAGTGGCCATTCCAAGATAGGCTAAAACCTGTGGGTTTAAAATGGGCTGAAAGTAGGCTTTGACAAGTAGAACAGGAGATCCAACTTCGGACCCTTTTGACTCATACTCCCTTCATAGGCCTGGAAAGGTATTAATATAAGTCATATCCTACATTTGTAAACAAATTGTTTCCCATGACTTGAACCTATAAGCTTTATTTCAATTATAGTAGAAATTTCCGAAACTGCTCTATTTACTGTACAACAACAAAAGTGGAGTTAGAAATTTCCAAAAAGGGAGTAATATGAAGCACCTGTAACTTTATACGGCTGGAATAAACTCTGGCAGAATTAAGTTCGGTTAAAGATGTAAGTAAAGCAAACTTCTTCACTTCTATAAAATTCAAGATATTCCCCTCCTCAATTTCTTCCTCTGCAAAAACAACATGATAGGTAATTAATAAAGTTATTTCTCAACCAATAAAAGATGGATGATCTATGAAATACAGTTAACAGGGGTAATTTATTTTGGCACACCAGAAGTAGGAAAGAAATATAAGATTCCAAATTACAAACGTTTCCAAAGTAATAATGCTTAAGGTGATCAGAACTAGCATAGGAACAAAATGAACCAGCATAATGGACAAAGATAAAGATCCAATAGGGTATGACAAAGGTATAAATGTTAATTAATAATGAATTTGGCATCAACTTTCCACACTGTATAGTTCTATTGAATTAAAACATAATAGTGGATGTACACTCCATAAGAATCGCCACCAAAAGAGTATGACTTCAAATTCAAACAGCAGATGGACAATGAAATCAAATATATAAGCACAAGAGACATTTGTTATTACCACACTTCACATTATTCATGAAGGTGAATCATATATGCAAACTGGGAAACAATGAACTGGTTATAATTTTATGTGGCATAAAGTGATGCAACTGAAATAACAAATATTTAAACATCAGTTTTCATGAGAAATGTGCATGGCATTTGCCTATTATTCAATTAAGAAATTAATAAGTAACAACATGAGAACAAAGGGTGGAAAGAACAGGTTTGTAATCAAAATAAAAACTCATCCATCATAACAAACTTGAATTAAAAAACACTTGAACTTGGATTATGCTTATGACTTTCCTAACTTTAATAAGACAGACTTCGATAACAAAAAAAAAAAAAAATTTACTGATGTTTAGATAAACAATATTGTGAAACACAAAAAAACTACTACATAATAAATAACTACATTGGAAGTTTTGCTTAAATTAGTCGTCACAAACCTACAATATTCATTGGAACAAGACAATAAAGCTCTCAATAAACAAAAAAGGATTAAGGGAAATTTACATACATGCCACACAATTTCTATGTGTTTACATACCTAACACCTAAAATTTAATATTTACAGTTGTAACACTTTAGAATCGTAAACCTATTTATGAAAATGTTTATTTCACTTTTCAAAAGTTAGTAATGGAGATATGTTTGATGTAATATTAGCTATTTGAGTTTTGGGCGTGTAAATATGCAAGTTGAGGTGTTAGATATGTAAATTCATAGAAATTGTGTGGTATATATGGAAATGCCCCGAGGAATAAAGGTACCGTACTTACCAAAGCTCTCAAATCTTTCAGGTTCACCTTTGACAATGCCAATGAAAGGTTTGCTAGATCTAATGTTTGGATAGAGAACTTTCGCAACAATAACATCATTGGTCTCAACGAATTGGATTTCATTTTCACTAGCTGCTGCTTTAACGAACTCATTGTATTCAATTCCCTGCACATAAAAGTGAAAGTTTAAGTTAACAGTATAAGACAGATATTCATTAGTCTGAACAAGGGTACAATTTGAATATGAAAACTTTAAACAGTTTCAGGATGTGAATTTGCTACAATGAACAATAATCATTTAGGCATTGAAAGTAAGGCTTGCATTATGTAGGTTTCAATGATAACAAAAAGCATAAAAGTGGCTGACTGTTGCATGTAACTTGAATGTAAGTTTGTGACTGTTAATAGTTGAGAACACAATATCGCAACACCATTAGACAAGTGCAAAGTTGAGAGATTAACTCAAGATAGATCTTAACTTCATAATCTATCATGCAATTCAAATAGAAAAAATATCAAATGTCCCCAATTGCAGCAGCTAAAACTTTGTGACAATAATTAAGTGCTTCTGTTATAACATCAATAATTAAGTGCTTATTAAACCCAATATATGAAATTTCTAGTCAATGCATGATCTAGAGAAAGAGTGATGTATGCTACCTTTGTCCGGGAGAGTAAACAGTATGTTTATTAACTTAGTTTCCTCAGGAACATAGCAGAGATAGACTAACTATCTCTACAGGCCTACCGGCCATTGGATGGTAATTATTATATTAAAGAGATGGTGAGAATAAGAACCATTAACCAAAAAAATAAAAACACAAGTAAACTATAATGATTTACAATTGAATGCTTGAACATAAATAATGCACAAAAAGGTAATTGAATAGAATTGCAAAAGGATTAGGGGACTTTTGAGGGAGAGAAGCTCATCTAGGAATATAACCAATTAAATACAATGATGTAATTTTATCTACGTATATTTTCTACCACCTCAAAACAATATAATTTGACTCATAACACCATTCTTTTATATCTATCAAAACTTTGAAAACCACAATTTACCTTAAGAAATACCAAAAACGCTTCTTCATCAGTTATTTAACATCCTCTCAGTACAAAGTATTTTATCAGATAGAAGATTTCTTAAACAAATTATCCAATATTTCCTATTAGCCTCTGACTCTCAATAGGTATCCAAGTGGCCCTATTTCATCATGATTAGTCTTCTTTAAAACTAATTCAACTTCATATTTGGGCTTAGTTTATTATATTAACATAGAGAAACACTATAATAGGAAACAACTTTATATTGGAGGGCGGTACATTTTTATTTGAGTGTACCCAAAACCATTGTACTTGTTCCCTTACCATAGTTAAGAAAAAAATTCATGAATAAGACTATTTTTCTCGTCTAACACGGTATGATAGAAATGCTTTACCCTGATATCTCACCTCATAAAATCTCAATTTCGATCTCGCAGCAACCACATTGCCCATCATGCCTCACACCCAACGATTGTTAACACATCAAAATCTCATATACTTATGTTTGCTCATACGCATACATGCCCCTAAAAAAGGTCTCACACTCGCTTGTAACCTTGTACTTGCTACCCACACTTGCTCAAATTCATATTCATGCTCGCACACAACCCTGCACCTGTACTCAAATTTTCTCTCTCCCGATGGCTCACCACTCGCCCTTGCTCAAAACAATGCACCCTACCTCAATCTCTCATTCATGCTCACGAACTATGACACCCCTCAACACTTGCGTATATAACTACTAGCTCTCCTATAGAAATCAACTAACCTGGTTGATGCACGCTAGTTACTTGGGGCATGCCTTCCTTTTGTGCCATATCTTCTCAATGCATTCAATTAACTGTCAAACTCTACAAATCTCTTACTCTCCCTAATGATGCCTTGGCTTCTCCATCTCATCTCAATGAATGAAAAAATCACCTCATTCGTGTAATAGACGGTACTCCTATGACGGTTAGAAAAACCTAAAATGATATAGACATATCACTGATATAGTAAAACACATTGAATATTATGAACTATCATGAACGGTCATATTAAAAAAAAGTAAATTTTTAAATGTTTTTATATTGATTTATAGTAATTCTGACTAACATGCGTATCATTCATTTTTCGTTAAGTTATTGTAGTTTAACAGTATGAGTATTTACTGACTTGCTAGTTTATTTTATTTTAAATTAGTATTTTCAAGTTAAAATTACAAAGTAAAAATGAGTAATAGAAGAAAAGTTTCTACAAGAAGCAGACAACCAAAAATAAGGTAAATATTAATTCTTTTAATTTATATTATTTTCTATAACGACTCTTTCATTTATTTTTTATTGATTAAATGATAGTTAGAGAAAAAGAAAATAGCAAAATAAGATTATGATTGTTTAACAGTCTTATTTCGCCTTGGTTAATTCCAAGCCCCAGGCTAGATCGTGACACAAACATTCTGCACCATAAAGCATTGCAGATCTTACCACTATTAAATAAAATTTTCCTTTAGTTTAAGCTACACTTTTCTAGCACACAATAGGCTCGATGCATTCCTCCACTTCAACCATCCAACTTGAATTATATTAAGAGCATCCCCATCTATTAATTATAGTACATCACTTGCGGTTAATATTCTAGCAAATACTTAGCTCACCTTCAGCACAATAAAGTTAGTTCATTACATCTTTCAAAGAAATACCTCAACACTAGAAGCAAAAGGATATGGCTTTTTCAGTTATTGACCTTCATGTAAACTTATGGTGCGTTTGGGGCAGCTTATCAGCTGCGGCGGCATTTTCAAAACGCCGTCGCAATGTTTGGAAAAAAGGTTCTGGCTGCTTATTTCAAAACTCAGTTTCGCTGTTTTAATTAAACGCGGGCCGCGGGAGGAGCCCTGCGGTCCGGCTTTTCCTTCAGCATTTGACGTTGTTGCCCCTATTCGTCTCTGCCTTCCTCCTGAATCCTCTCAAAAACCCTCGCTCACTTCCCTTCCCGATTTTGATGTCGAGGTGGCGGAGCTTGGATCGGCGATGGTGAACTAGGTCAACGAGGTTGGAGAGACGGCGATGTTCGTTGCGGGGGAGAAGGGGCATCTGGACGTTGTCGTTGAGCTGTTAAAGTATGCTGATAAGGAGTGCGTGGCGAGGAAGAATTGGTCTGGGGTCGATGTGCTGCATGTGGCGAGCAAAGAAGGGCACCATGGTTAGAGCTTCTTTCTGTTGTTTTCTTTTTTATTGCTGATTTTTAGTTTAAAGCGACTTTTTTTTTCTGAAAGATAACTCCTTTTGTTTTATTGTACTATCAATTTTGATTCAAGTTTCTTTTGAATTTGGAGTTCTGATGGTTCTGTGCTTCTATTGCATTTAGATGTGTGTGCAAAAACGATTATGTGCCTTCTCTTTAATTAGTATGATGAAAGAATTTGAATGAGATAAGGAGAGATTGACTCACCCCAAATTATGATGGTTTTCATGACACATAAAATGGATAATTTGACCCCTGGATTGGGATTTATTCATCCATTCTATAGGGGAGTTACTCACCCATAAAAGAAAAATCTCTCTCCCTCTCTTATCCTAAAGCTCTCTCCCTAATTCTTCTCATATTTATGTCTTTTGCAGCCTCTAGTTTATTGACAATTGTAGAATTGTGATCTTGTAATCTACTTCCTATCATTGCTCAGAATTACTGTGTTTTGAGAATAAATGAGCAATGGCAATCGGCTGATAGACAGGGTTAGATGAATCATAAAATTTTTAGGAAATAGTTATTTAAGCCATTTATTTTCCATTGAGAGAACAGCCAAGTGTAGTACCAACTTTCAGTGATTTAAGGTTAAAAAAAAAATTGTGTGTTTCAAAGTCATTTGGTCACCTAAGGGATAGAAACAAAGAACTGTTGAAATAATTGAAGATTCTTCTCATCAATGGGAAAGCTATAATTTGAAAGAACTTCTGGATGAGCTCCAATCCAACAACTTGAGCCCCAGCAAGTACTCTACTGCTGCAAATTTGTCTTTAATTGCTACAATAGTGAGAAAAGTTGGATGCTTTTTCTGTTTCAGTGACACTTTCTTAGATAAAGCACATGTGTGACTTATAGCTCTTTGTTTTAAGCTAATTCAAACTCTTGCATGGTAATTTTTTTTGTTAAAACTTGATCCTTTTATTTATTTAGTTCTAGTGGAAGAGTTAGATTTTGCTTATGACTGTTCCACACTTTTTTTGGTTCATCCAGTCTACAATGAGTCATTAAAATTAATGTAAAATGTAAATTATTGATTATAATTTATGTTACACATAATTTAAAAAAAAAATTCAAAATTAAATTTATAATGTGTGAATAGTCTTTTATTAACAAAAAACTACAAATAAGTTGTTGTCCAAATGCACAAACTAAACAGCTAAACAGTTTATCCAAAACAGAGGCGGAATGATCATTTATCCAGAATCAACTGTTTCTGAAACGCACAAATCAAACAGTTAGTCATATTATCAGAATAAGCTGCTTATCAACACATTATCAGGATAAGCTACTTAACTAGATAAGCTAGATAAGCTGCAGTTGCCCCGAACAGACCCTTATTCTTGTTCTACTCCTGTGTCCTATGGATAGGGCCACGTAAAATTAGAGGTCATCATCTACTTAACAAACTAGATGTTTTTTCGTATTTGTGAGAGCTTGGATAATCTTAATGAGGTAGACCGCTCCCTAGTGGAAGAAACCTAAATTATCGCACAAAAATAAATAAATAAATAAAAATTCAAAATACACATAAAAAGGCAGGGGGTGGCAGAATGCATTTACATTAGTGATTAGATTTCATTATATTTACTATTTAATGGACTAAGGCTGGGAACTTCTGAAAAGAAACAAAAATGGGGTCAAAATATCCAATCATTATTATCAGCCTTCTAATAGCGATGATGACGATGATTGGATTTTATAAACATCTTTTAACTCCCCCTGCACAAATCCTCAGCATTGGTTTATTTGATATTATATGAGCTAATGAAAATATCCAATCAATGGATGTAAATTCATAGCCAAGTCACCATTGGGTTTTCAGTTTACGAATTTTTCTACAATCTAAACAAGCTAATAGTATATAAATTCAGATGTATCAAGCGATAATGAACTAACATCTGCTATTTCATAATAGAATCTACCAGGAAAAAAAAAAGAAGAGCAAAGCAACTGCAGTGCAAAAGTATAATCTGACCACAAGTGAAATTTCCTAGAAACCATCTAAGAATAACACAGAACAACTAAATGCAAAGAACTTGAACAATAATAACCGACTCCATTCTTTACAGGAACAAAAGGTTATTACTTAAGTAGAAAAATTAGAGGAATCAAAAGGATGCCACAGAGAGAAAATAAAGCTGTTAAAACTTTAAACCGGATTTGAACTTCCTTATGCAAGTGAAAATCACCAGGAGAATTCTGCAGAATATTATTATTAACATATCAGACTCCAGTTATAAGAATTAATTTCCACCATTAAATCCTCCTGGATGTGAAAAAAATCACTACCATTGCCGGTCCCAAGCCCGGATGTGAAAAGTGGAGAGTTGCGTTAGATAGTTGACAGTCAGTGTAAAATTTGTCGGAAAAAAAAATCATAACAAGTCCTGCTGGAAAAGCCAATGACTTTGGACATGGAAATGTTTCAAACAACAGCTAGCAGAAAGATCAGTGCTACCATATACAGTTAAGCTTAATTATAATCGAGAACACAGAGTTGATGCATCATTACAGGGTTAACCACCTCATAGCTATCAAAGAAACCTATAACAAGTATCTGATGCCTTTTAAGGAATTCCTCTGCTGCAGTTACTGATGACAATCTTATTACAGGGAAACCAGTCTTCTTTCTAACCCAAATAAATATTTCATCCCTGAAAAGGAAACAGAACAAACAGTTAATCTACCCACACCCACTGATCTCTCTATACTAGCTGAATCAATTTCTCCAGCTCAAAATTCAGTTACCATAAGTGAGAACTGACAATTTTAGGTGCTCTGATGATAAAATGCTTGCTAAATAAAATATAAAGTAAGTTCTATAAAACTGAAAGAACATCTCACTGCACAATGGTTAACCATGATCAACAACAAAAATGATGAAGATAATATGAGTATGGCCTTTTCCAATGCAATAAAATTTTCAATAGATTTTGGAAAAATAAAGCATTTATCCAATAAAAAAATCTGAATCCACAAACAGTCTCGGTTTTGGAAGTTCGAGAAATTTTACTGGTTTTGGAGGTTGGCACAAAAAGTTCACAAAGAACCAAAGGTAGTAAACTTCGCCGCAAGAATTTCAACCTGGCCGGGCAAACTAAATGACCTTAATGGTTTCAGAATTAAAATAAAGCTGCCAGACTCTGCGTGGAACCAAGATATGAAACAAATCTAGCAGTTTTAGAAATCTGAGAAAATTGCCATTGCTTCCTCTTGATTCAAGGGATAGTTTGGCACTCATTCATGCATGCTATGTAAAGAAAAGATCTTGATAGAATATTTGCAACTTATAATTATATATCTCAATCTAACATTTAGTTTTCATAATAGATTTGAATATTAAGGACTCCCCACAAGTCTTCAGGGGGGTTATCATTGGTTATTTTTGAAGCAAATAGAGGCCTTTGAACTAGTTGACCTCCATATGAGTTCCACAAATTATCAAATCGAATGCAACAATGATGAAAAAATACGGACGTAATTTTAGAAATACTTGATTCTAAAATTAATTTTCCCATGAAAATAGCAATCAATCATCATCCCTAAAAATACGGGATCTCAAAAATTATTTAGAGAAGCCCCCAGTTTTGCCTGAGTAGCAATACTGGAAGAGAACAAAATAAAAATTTGCATACACGAAGGAAGATAAGAATTCGTGTGTAAGGGATAAAAATTTTTAATTTATGAGAGAACACATAATAATAACAGTAATAATAATAATAATAATTCATATTAATTAATAATAAATTAATATAGTATATAGCAAAAAAATCTGCAATAACAAAATTGAAATAAAAGAGATTGAATGCTAGAATAATTTTTTATCCTATCATACACATTTACAGAATCGTTAATTCATTCTTAACTTTAAAAACAACAGAACTACTTTAAATGCTCTCACCATTTTGTTTGAAAATATTAATAAGATTGGTGGCAAAATTGTTGAAAAAGGGGGCATTGAAGGAGATTGTTAAATATGAATAAAATTAAAGAATCACGCATATTTTTAAAGGAGAAGAAGAACCCAAAGGAAAAAAGAAAATAAAGAACAGGAAAGCAAGCTCTTCGTATGAACTTTGTTCTAATTCAGAAGAAACTGAAATACAAAAATTCTCATATGAAACTTTCAAATACCTTTGATAAATTACTATTAGCATTTGGAAAGTTGAAAGATAAAATTATTCTAGTAAAAATGAGTCAAAATTTTTAGGATGATTTCCTCAAATATAATATGTTTCATTTAATTTAAAACCTATAATCTTGTTCATTGCTTAAAAATGAGAATGAAAATTTTCGGAAGGAATATAATGACCTATATTCTCATAATTTATCTATGTTTCATAAACTATTTGTTTATAGATTGAATTTCCTGGTTTAAAATTGGAGATGAATGATTCATTGCTTTCTAGTACTTCAACTTTCTGTCTGATATCGGAGTTCACCCAAACAATAACGGAACAATAATATTATTACTCAAAGTAAATATGTGCTTACAATCTTCCACACTTGAAAATGAAATACAACAAAAAACCGAACACTGACACGACAAGGGTTGGATCCCCAAGGTTTTGGTGGTGGGTTGGCAGCTGGAAGGGTAGTGGGAGGTGGCGGTGGAGTAGCAGTCGCAGAGACAACGCGACTAGACTGCAAGTAGAGGTAAGGGATTGCGGCATCACGATCTGACTCAGGGCTTGGAATTAACCAAGACGGGATCAGATGATTGGACAATGTTATTTAAATTTTCTATATTCAGTTAATATTTAACAGATGAAAGAACTACTATTAAAATAAATTAAAAACAATATATTTAAATTTTCCTAGTTATTGGTTGTCCGCGTCTTCTATAAATATTATGTCTTCTATCGCTCATCATTAATTATTTAATTAAAATTGAAATTATTAATTTAAAACAATATTAAACTTAACAATGTCAGTGAATACTTTTACTGAAAAATCATAGTAATACAAAAGAAAATGAAGCAATATGCAGGTTAGTCGAGCTTTTAATAAATCTATAAAAAATTTGATATTATTCAAATAACTTTAAAATTTCAATAACATATCAATATCATTATGTATATGTATAACCGTCACAGGAGTATCGTCTAACGACTATGTCAATTAAGACACATCAATATCAATATCTTTTTTCATATATGAGCACGGGTACCTTAGTGTTCCTCCACTAGTACAATAAATGCGTGACTCCATCATAGTAGGTATGCAAATAGAAGCAATTTACATAAATACATCATTCATATATTCATCACATTCAATTCAACATACTATATAAAGCATATATCAAATGCATGAGTAAATAATTTTAAACATTCATAACAATATGACCGATAAAGAAAAAAAATCTCAATCAGAACAACACATGTACAAGTGTCATTAACTACAAAACTATTAAAAAATAAATTATTACTATAGATTAAACATAGAAGTACTCACTTCGATGTTGATTAATTCGTGTTTGAATTTGCCTTAACGTCAACTATTCTAAATTAAAAACCTAACATAAACATGATATTTAATAAATTTAATAAATTATTACCTTCTTATTCATTAAGTGTTAAATTTACTTTATCTAAACCCTCTTAATTTTCTATATATATATATATATTTAAAGCCCAAGTTATATTAAAGAGAAAGGGGTACATATAGGTTGTATGAGTGGACCCAAATATGCACCCAAACCATACGGTACAACACACACAAAAAGAAAAAGAAGAAAATTAAAAACCAAAAAGTAGATGGTACATAAAAGATCAACCAGGTCGACCGACTTTAGTTTTGTCTCTGCCTCTAGTTCTCGGAAATGAACCAGCTAACAGATTGGTGAGGTGTGTACCATTGCCCGAAATAACCAGAGTATCATCCATTAGATTATTTAGCTCAAGTAGATCTTCATTCTTCTTCTTCCTCCTGGAAGTGTAGACCTGGCATTCCTCATCCGAAGATTGTTGCTCATTCAGATGAGGTGGCAGTGCTGCAATAGAAAGATTACCAACAGTTGTGCCAATAAGTCAATGTGAGGTAAGAGTTTTCGCCTCTACCCCTGATACTTCCTGAAGGTGGGGAGCTGCAAGGTTCTCCTGATTATCAGTCCGCGTAGGTAGGGGTCCTTCATTATTGTTTTCAATAGGGTTTGAAAGTGTAGGTTGCTCAGCAGGGCCATCCAGCTTCTCATCGATCGCAGAAACAGTATTTTCAAGGGGACGGTTCACAGTGGCAATAGAATCAAACACTGAATCCTGTCCTGTGATAGTTTTCTCTCTAGGTGGAACAGATATATCCTTAGATCCATCCTTAATTACTTGAGCTTTAGATTTCAAATTAGGATGAAGTTTATGGCATTTATCAAGGATATGCCCAAACATCTTACAATGAGAACAATAAGGAGGTCTATGCTCCATGACGATTTGTTGTCAATATCCATTATGTATTGTGTCCAACCAGACTTCAGTAACATCAGGCAAAGTAATATCTCTTTCCACAAGTATTCTGGCAATAGAAGATCTTGTAAGATTGAAAGTGGGTAGATCTAGCTTTATAAGGTCCCCAAGTATGACACCAATAGAGTAAAGAACCTGATGATGAAAAGGGTGCAGTTTGAGACCAGATAGACTAAACTATACCGGTACAGTTGGAGGTTCATGATTGGGGTCAAAATCAGGAGACCACTAAAGTAGCTTCATAGGTTTACCAGCGATATTAAGATATTTTCTGGAGAAAATCTGAGTGTAGTCCTCAGGCACGGTAAACTGAATCAATACATGTCTCTCATCTATGAGCCTCATTTTCCACTTTCTTATTAAATTGAGGTTATCAAAACTTTTCCTGATAATTTCCATAGGTGGGTGTCCCCACAGAAATTTTCCAATAAAAGCAAATTTGAACTTGTCAGTCAGCGTTGAAATTTCTGAAGCAGAGAAAAAGAGTGTTGTCTTCCCACTTTTTTCTGCTTGCATTTTTAATAAAAGGGCAGTCACTTGTACCATCACGATGCTTCTTATAACTTGAAGGGAAGATAACCGTCTTCTCCCTCTGAGGATTACCCACCACATGTGCAAAGGAGGTTTTGTCAGGTTCAACCGAAGAAGAAGAAAGCTCCATCACAGTAAAGAGAGGCCCTGCAAGTTGGGCAGAGGGCAAAAAAGACATGTCAGAAAGTTCGGGGCAAAGCTGCGTAGACGACAGGACTGCAGATGAAATGCGCAGAAAATAGGGCAAAAAAGATGAAATTGCAGCTAGGCAGACACGAAACCGCAGCTCGATCCGCGCAGAAAAGAACTACAGAGGTGTAAGGCTAGCTGGAAGGCACGAAGGAGGAGACGACGAAACCGCAGAAGCAAACACCGAAGCACTTTGTCGTTTGGCGCAAAAGAGAAGACGACAATCGCAAGGTAGAGTCCTTCGTCGTCATCGTCGAGGGCAGGACCTTCGTCGTCGAGCAAGGAATCAAACCAGGGTTTCGTCATCGGACAAAACCCTAGCAGAGCAGATCGTCATCGTCTTTTATTGATATATATATATATATATATATATATATATATCAATAAAAGACGATGACGATCTGCTCTGCTAGGGTTACTACTAAATTTTAATATTAAATTGATTTAACAAACAATACGTCACTCGAATTCTATACCACATGATAGATTTTTTAATCGCACACGACTTCAGCACCCTCCGATCGACGTTGCGGCTCGACAACACCGCAAACCCTCGATGATGTTTCCTTAACCCCAGTGTCGTCCTTCTCCTTCGCACGGCACACGAATCTGAGGTAAGTTGATCTCACCTCTGCCTCCCTCAAACACATCATTTTATAAGGCAAATATAACCTCTTAGCTTCTGACCTATTTGCTTCCCCTCTGTTCGGTTTCTGACACTTCGTTTCAACTTGCAAACTCCTTGCTTCATCTCCTTTATGCTCAGCTCTTCGATTCCTCTCACCTCCCTACGTCCCCTCCCCCCCCCACCTCGGTAACTGAAACGAGACAGTTACAATCTTCCCCACTTACAAAAGTTAATCCTCAAAATTTATAAATAAACCTCAAGCAATTCAACATTAGCAATCCATAAAACTAGGGTCATTCATGAAAAGTAAACACTATAAAGGTAAAGACTCGATACAAGACAACACAACTATACTTCAAATAGCAATACTGAAAAAAGAGTATTTTAGGAAAATAAAACTCATTGGACCTCATCACCATCAGCAGTTGTAGGTTCTCCAGGCTCATTATGAGTAAGGGAATATACACGAGGTCGAACAGGTTGCATTGGTTGACCTTGGGTTGGAATTGAAGTTATTGACTATAGACTCTATCTTTTTCCGCCCTCTTGTAAACTTCTATGAATGAGCTCCACTTGATTTCTTGATCTTCAGCGCTCGTCTGGCAAAGAGATGGGCAATATCTTGTTATATGATCTAGTTGACGGCACCGATAGCAAGTGTTAGAGCCCATCAAGCATTCACCTATATGTTGTCATCCACATTTAACACAAGTGATTACAGTGGTCGTATCTCTAGTAATTCCACTTGAATTGTTCTTGGATTTCTTCCCATTTGAATCCTCTGATTGATCCATATAGTCTTTTTTTCTTAAGCGCTCTTCCTCTTGTGCATCTCCTTACAATTTTGAATAAGTTGATCGTCGATCTCCACTCTTCAAGCTCATTCCACTAATGTCGAATATTGATCAATCCATAAAGGTACTAACGGTTGTCGGACAGAATCCTTTAATTCTGGAAGGAATCTGTAGCACTTTTTTCTACAGCAGCGATCAACTGTGGCGCAAACCTTGATAGTGCAATGAATTCTACTTTGTATAGCATGATTGTCTTCTCTCCTTGCCTCAACTTGATGAACTTGTCCTACATTTGTCGTCGAGCTAATAATAGTACGAACCACTCTCTAAAAAGTTCCACAAACTTCTACCAACTTATCATGTTGGCTATGTCCCCTAACCTGTCCTGACACTGCCCACGCCACCACCTTTCGCTTCTCCATCCAGCACAAATGTTGCCAATGGCGCTCTTCTTTAATCCGAACAAACCATGTTATCTAGTATCTTTTCTATCCTCATTAACGACTTCTTCGCTTCAATTGAGTCTTCAGTTCCCATGAACAATGGTGGATGTAGATTTTGAAATATCTTCAAGTACTTAACCACAGCGACTGTATACTTCCAATAGGTTGTGATTTGAACTCATAAATCAGCTGATTCATCACCCCCATCATTTGGATGACATTTTGGGTTCGCATTTATAGTGGGTTGTATTTTTTTGTTCTGTATCGGATTTTCTTCATCTATGATTTCAGGCGTATCACTCTGCCTGAATTGATAATTATTCCATTGAATTAAGATTAATTTTTATATAATTATTACATATTTTTATAATTATTTTATTGGCTCTTTCATTAAATTGCATTAGCTAATCATAAATCTTATCTCTGATACCATTTTTGTCAGGCTCGGGCCTTGGAATTAACCAATGTGGGAACAGAAGGTCAGACGATGTGAATTAATTTTTTTGTATTCAGTTACTACTTAACAAATAAAAGAACCACTAATCAAAAACACAAGAGAAAATGAAGCAATGTGCATGTCAGTGTTGACCTCATTTTAAGATCATTTTTCATCTACTTAGATTATAGGATCTAGCTCTAAGGCTTCCTATCGACTATCATAGAAGACTAGAGTTGGGACCTACCCCTTTTTAGAAATTTAAAACACTTCCAGATTCTCTTGTGGTGTCTCGCTTGGGTGATCTCAAACCATCATCATTTGGTCGAGTGGTTAAGGACCAACATGTGGGAGATCAAAGAGAGTTTCCAATAAAATCTCAGGCTCTAGTAAAATCTCTTTAAGACTTTATCAATGCACTCACACACATAAGGTGAAAAATGTGAACTTGTCCAGACAACCATCGATGACGAGATGGACTGCGCTGGCGCATCCGGAACGTCAATTTTAGCTAGAGAGGACACTCATATTATCATGATTCCGCACATAAGCAAATCGCACGCAAATCGATGAATTCATCCAAACGATCTCGGATGATGAAATGGATTGTGCCGGCACGTTCGGAGCATCAATTTTACCCAGCAAGAATACCCATTTTGCTAGGTTTTTTAGCACGAATAAATCACACGCTAATTAATATAATTAAATAATATAATAAAAATAATAATAAAACAAAATATTAAAAATAAAAAAAGAAATCCTTATTTTAAACTCCATTTCACCTAAACCGCACACGCACCCCTCCCCAGTCGCGGCTCAATCGAAGCCCTGGCTCGCCCTCTTCTCTTCCAATTCGCGAGCCCTAGCAGGCAGTCGAGCTCGATTCTTCCTCTACCACACTCGGACGTGACCTAGCTCAGGAGCCTCCTCGCCCGACTCCTCTTCTTCGCGGGCCGCTCGACCGAGCGGCTCTCCAATCGCGAGACTTCAGCTGGCCGACCTTTCTCCTTCTTGAGGCTGCATTTCCTCCTCCCTAAATGCGCCTCCTCCTCTCATGTTACCTCATTTGGCCACTGTATCATGGTAGGTACGGCTCTTTCTCTTTTCTCTGCTTATAAAAGCCCTACCTAGAGTAGGTTTGGGGGTTACTGAAAAATTTTGAGGAGAAGAAAGGAAAAAAAAGATGTTGCATCTTTGGTTGGTTGTTGTGGGATTGTGTGCATTCGTTGTTGTATTCTCGAGGCTTTTGGGTTAGGAGTCTTGTGCTTTTGCATCAAGGTTCTTAAGGGAGGTGTTGCTGATTTTATTTTCTTAGATTTGTTCTTGAGTTTGTTTTGGATTTGCATCAAAAGGTAACCCTCTTCCTCTTTTTTGCAAGCATTTGAAAGAATTATTTGTTTTATTCTACTTTCATGCCTTGGGATTAATGTGCTCATAATTTATAAATATGTATTTTGGCAATTTTGCTCTGATGATTTCTTGCTTGGCGATATGAATGATCTTTCTAATTTGCATCACTTGGAATTGCCCCTAAATGCATTTTTTTAAAAAATGATCTTTCTAGTCTGCGTCACTTGGAATTGCTCCTGAATGCATTTTCTAATGCACCTGGAATTGGGAAATTAAGGCCACTTTAAGAACTAATTGAGTTTAATGTTAAGAATGATAGTGGTTATAAAATTGGTGAGCTGGAACATATAAGCGAGATGCACAAATTAAAAAATACATTTTCTGGAAAATGTGAAGGATGATAGGGAGGCTAGCACAGAAAAATTATTTGAGAAGAGAAAACTCAGACTTATTCTTGAATTGGGGCAAAACCGTTGATGAATGGGAACCATACAGGGGTCGTTGGAAGCCTATTGTTCTTATTTGTGTGCCTAGCTATTTTCAAGATATGTTGCTTCTTTTGAATAAATTTCAAGCAAGATGATCCCTCTCTTTCCCACTTATACTTTTTCTATCCTTCTGATGCTGCTCATATTCATACATGTTGGTCTGTGGTGAAAAATATAATATCCTTTTTCATTTAAGTTGGTTGGTTGGTTTATTTTATTGGATGTTGAGAGTCCTGAGAGTCACACACTTAATGTTGGTGGGTCACATTTTCAGCTTTGTTATGAAAATGCCTATCAGAGAATCAGAACTTCAAATCTTGACCTGATTTCATAGCTTAGTAACTTTACGGATTGAGAACCGAAATACGAAATGTTACATGCTAAAGATTGCCTTTGTATAGCTTTTGGAAGTTTCGTATGAATGTGATGTAGGAATCTTTTGGATCCATATGAGGTAGTAGATCAAAGGACATTGGAAAGGCTCATGTGCCCTCTTGAAGGCTGTCACTTGAAGGCTGTCATTCTACGGATCAAAGGAAATTGGAAAGGCTCATGTGCCCTCTTGAAGGCTGTCATTCTACAAGTTGAACTGTATACTGAGTTAAATGCATAAGAATTGAATGGTATATATGTAAACCTTTCATCCTTGAGATTTAATATCTTTTAAGAGTAATTGCATATAAAATATCAAATTTTAATGTATTTACATGTTTAACACCCAAACTTAATCTTTACATGCATATCATTGAATTTCTGGTCGTTTACATTTGAAACATTTGATTTCTATGAATTTGCATTTTTGATGCATGAAATTCAGCTTTCTTCCTCTAAATCTTTATGTATTTGGGTGGCACATTTGTAAAATCTGAAACATTTGGGTGGTGCATTTGCAAAATCTGAAACATTTGGGTGACATATTTGCAAAATCTGAAACATTTGGATGACGTATTTGTAAAATCTGAAACATTTATAAGTTTTCCTTTGCTCTCTACTTGCCTCCTTAATTGAATAATTTTAAAGCATGATTAAGACCACATTCTAGTTTATATTTTGGCAAGCTTGAAAAGTTGCAATGCTTCACTTTTACAAAAATCTGAAAGTTTATATGCTACATTTGTAAAGCTTGAAAAGTTTATGAATACTTCGGTGCTATACTCATGTGAAAATTTGAGATGTTGCATATTCTCTTTGCAAAGTGTTATGGCTTTGGTGCTTTACATTTACAAAATATGAAACTTCTCATATTCAATTTTAGAAGGTTTGGAAGGTGACAATACTCTACTTTTGGAAACTTTAAGAGTTTTATTTGGAAAATTAGGAAAGTCTCAATATTTTACTTTTGCAAAACCTGAAGGATTTAAGTGTTTGGAAAATTTGGAAGTCTTTCCCAGTCATTTTCATTTTTGAAGATTTAAAAGTTTTTGGAGCATTTTAAAAACATGTTTCGTGGGCTGAATTGACTCCAATTTAGAGCTTTTAAAAAAACACGTTTTTTGGGCTGATTCGGGCTGCAGTTTTGCCCTGTTTAGGAGAGATTTTGTTGGTTGTTTTTAAGATATTTTTGGCACTGATCCGTGTTGCTGTTTCGCCCTGTCTTAGTGATATGTTTGGGTTGCATCTTGGAGCTCTCTTTAGTAATGTTTGGGCCACATGTTGAAGCTTTATTCGTTAAAATTTAAGTTGCATTTTGAAGCCTTATTCGTCATTTTTGAAGTTTTATTCTTTAAGGTTTAAGTTGAAATTTGAGGTCTTATTCGTTAAGGTTTAAGTTGCATTTGAGACATTTATACATCAAATTGGGCACTTTTAACTGCTGATTTTTTTAGGCTTTTAAGTACCTTTTGGGACTGATTCGATCATTGTTTTGAAAGAATTTAAACGTCTTTAGGCCGATTCACTTGCAGTTTTGCCCCTTGCTTAGCTGATTCTTTTTTTTTTTAAGTGAGTCGGTCTCTTTATCTGTTGATTTGTTTTTATAACGGTTAAGTTAAAAAATGAGAGTTTCTAATTTAATTATTTTCAGGATTGATTTACGGCCTTAAATAAAAAAAGGGAGAGAATTAAAAAAAATGATATTTAGTCTGTTGAGATAATTGAAACCTAAAGGGGAAATAGGGTAGCAAACCATTCACCATTTCTTTTACATAAAAAGGATAAAATTGTAATTGTGAAAATTATTGAGAATTGGGAGAAAGTAAGAGCTTAAATGATTCAAGAGTTAGGGGCATGAATTGAAAGATTAGTAGGCTATCAGTTAGGACCCCTAAGCATTGGATGACTTAAGCTCAATTGTTTTAATTAGGATTGAAGCACATTTCACGAACATTTTTGCCAAAATTATAAGTTTTTCCCCTATGTCTTAAGAGTCTGATAGTGAGCTAAGTTTGATCTAAAGATTTTTTAGGATTAGTTGGAAAACACTTAATTGATGACAAACACTTTAAAACACTTCAGGCACTTTAAAACACTTCAGGCTTTCAGGCTCAAGTTAAAGTGTAGACTTCCTAGATTTTAGGAGCACACCCTAGGTGAGAGTTCATCTACCTAATTTTTAAATGAACACTGAAACTAGGCACCTGACCCTAATTAATAAGTTAGTTAAAGCAATAGACAAGATATGCACTGTGTTGTGGTTCATGACTGATTTAATTAAATCAAATATTGAAATTCTCATCATAACTTGACCTAAAATGAAACTCAATACTCTGAGATTTGAGCTTGAATCTTACACTCAAATCCTCCTTACAATTGGAAACATTCTCAATGTCACATATAAATCTCATACCTTTAGTCATTTATATGTGACATTGTGTTTTGTTTTATTTGTTTGTGTCTTTTTCCTACGATTTGTTTCGAGTCCCTTTGGGTCGATTTTAGTTTTCCTCGAGGTTTTTCATGTGTTACTCCGTCATTTATTCTGTTATACATAAACACATGTTTGTCCTGCTAGCTGAATTTCTCTATTATATTGTTACCTGCGACGATGATCTCATTTACAGGTGCAACAATAACAAGAAACTTAAGTACCCAAAGTTTACAGTGCATTTATAGCACTTTACTGCATTTCCTTTATTGCTCTTTATATTGTCTTTCCTTTATACTATTTTCATTTACCACACTTCCTTATAACATAATTTGTTTATGCATGTTTTAAGTTAACTACAAAACCTTTAGAATATAGTCTGGTTTAGAAAATATATAATAGTAAGTCACCAAATAATAATATTGCACACTCACATATAAGACACTAAACTTGAAACTGCTACTACATGGGACATGGAGCAAGTCTTCGTGGGCAGCACGACCAGGATGTAGCAGACGGAGGATGACGATCTACAACAATACAATAAGTCTACGACAACTAAACATTTTCCTTAGTTTAAATAACAACTCATAGGACTTTAAGATTGTTTGTTTAGCGCAATGTGAATCCTCACATATTATCTTTAGGCTTTTGCAGAACCCTATTATGCAATTATAAGTCCTAATACTTTTAAGATTCCGAGGTTACCGTATAGTACAGTGTAAATCCTTCTATCTTTCTAGGTTATTAGCACGATCAGATATCGTGTGAATGTAAGTCCTAAATTTTAAAAATAAATTGCAGGATTAAACATTGAATAACATCATTTCAAATACATAATATCAAACAATAGGATCGTAGGGAAACCACTGAGGTTTTCCTCGGATCTGTGGTTTCCCCTATTATTTCCTCTTTTTGACTCCTGAAAATAATTGTTCATATTCAAGTCACTCCCATTTGACTTTCATCTATCCAATTTTGTAAACAACCATGAAAACTTAACTTTGATTTCTAGAAGACGAAACCACTGATCTTAATCGAGAGCCTTCTTAAGTGACTCCAGTCATTTAAGATGAATTAACTATAGGGGCTTGCCTTTATAGAGAACTTGGAACCCAGGTAAAATAAACTCTAATCCTTATATTAGGTAGGGAAACTTGTCGACCATACATAAAAGGTTTCGCGGACCAAACGAATGTCACAAACTCTTTAGTTTAGGTGGTTGAGTCTACTATCATTGGAATACTTATCCTTCGGGATAGTGTATTATATATCGTATCGCGCTCGGTCATCCAAACTATTCAATATGTGAAACTCGTTTGAACTCATCTATTTTCAAAATTAAAATATTACTTAAAAAATAAAAAAAAACATATATTTATATTAAAATTATCTTCATATTTACAAAAATCATTATTTCCAAAATAAACGACCGACAGTCAGTCAAGTTTTTAATAAATTAATAAAAACATTTGATGGTATTGAAATGACTTAACAATTTCAATAGCATATCAATATCATTATGTATTTGTACAACCATGACAGGAGCACAGTCAAAAGATTATGTCAATTAAGATATATATAAATATCATTTTTCATATACGTTTATGGGTACCTTAATGTTCTCCCACTAATACCAACAAAGTATAAATTCATCATAGTTAATCATGCACATACAAGCAGTCCAAGTAAACATATTATTCATGTAATCATCATATTCAATTTAATTCACAAGCAGTATACATAAACTATAGATTAAAAGTACGAGTACTTACTTCGATGTTGGTTGATTCATGTTTGAATTTACTTTGACGTCAACTCCTCTAAATCAGAAGTCTAACATAAACATGATATTTATTTAATTTCATAAACAAACATTTTCATTAATTAAGTATTAAATTTACCTTATCTAATTCCTATTAAATATATATATATGTATATGTATGTGTGTGTGTGTGTGTGTGTGTGTGTATATATTATTAAGTTTTAATATTGAATCAATTTAATAAACATTACCTCGGTCGAATTCTATGCCATGTGAAGGTTGCACGCTACTCAATCTTTCTTTCCTTCCCCCGAGAGCTTCTTCGATTGCACGCAGCTTATCTCACGTGGCTTTGGCTCCCTCCTGGTCGACGTCGCGGCTCTACAGCATCGCAAACCCTCAACGTCGTCCTCCTCTCCTTCGCATGTCGCTCGACTCCCAGGCAAGTAGCTCGACTCCCAGGCAAGTAGATCTCACATCTGTCTCCATCAAACACGTCCTTCTATAGAGCGAAAGTAAACTCTTGGCATCCGAACTTCTTGCTTCCCCTCCGTTCGATTACCCCGCTCCCTCCCGGTCGACGCCGCGGCTCGACAGCACCACAAACCCTCAACGTCGCCCTTGTCCTAACCCCTGCGTCGTCCTCCTCTCCTTCGCATGTCGCTCGACTCCCAGGCAAGTATATCTCACATCTACTTCCATCAAACACATCCTTCTACAGAGCGAAAGTAAACTCTTGGCATCTGACCTTCTAGCTTCCCCTCCATTCGATTTCCCCACACTTCGTTTCAACTTTCAGACTCCTCATTATCTCCCTTCTACTCAGCTCTTCAACTCCTCTCACCCCCCTACGTCCCCCACCCAACTGAAACGGGACTATTACATGCGGTGGGACTACGGGTAAAAAGGACTATCGGTTGCAGGTGGAAGGAGAGGTTTCTGGTAGGAGGGCTACACTTGAGAAGCAAGGCAGGAGGTCGGATGGAGAGCAGCCCTAAAACATGAAAATAACATTCCTATAGACTTATGGTAAATAAGAGTGGATACCACTCCACATAGAACAGAAATCCACGTGAAGGAATGGTCAACCAGTCCACACTGCGACTCCCACTACAGTTCGTAGTACCGTAATAAGGGTCGCAGAAATATACAGGAAGCTCCTGATCCCACGTCATATTCTTAGTTGAATTTATAAAAAAAAATATGCTAGTTTGAAAAATAAACAAAAATATTTATCTATTTTCTATTAATAATTCCATATTTTGTTCTACTTCTTGTATGCATAGTACACATACCTATTGCAAATTATATGTGCATACAAGAAAGTATGCTACTAGAATTGTAAAACCTTTTACTTTATGCCTTGCCAATATTAAAGGTAGCTTTTATGGTTAAAATGGGCATGTTTCTTGCCAATATATATATTCCTAAACGCATATATATATTGTGGCAAGAAACATGCCCATTTTAACCATAAAAAGCTACCTTTAATATTGGCAAGGCATAAGTAAAAGGTTTTACAATTCTACTAGCATACTTTCTTGTATGCACATATAGATATATATATATTGGTCTTAATGTTTGTTTGATGATATAACTAACTATAGAATTCATTTCGAATTCTTTTGATGATGTCAAAAGGGGAGAATTTTTATGCTAGTGTATGTCACAAGTGATATTGGGAAGATTCATGAATCTAGGGGGACAATCAATTTATTTTATACATTTTATGAGGGAGAACGTAGTATTTAGTTTATTATTTTTATCTCTTTCACACCAACAGCAATTTCTCATTAAGGTCACTCATGTGTGGCTTACTAATGATCTACGGATAAAAAATCTTGTTTGGCATCATATGATTTGCTAAATTTGTATTTTGGGCTAATCAATTTGTAGAATATTGATGATGATGGTTTCATTAAGCTAGCTTAGAGATTGATCACTTGGAGGATGAACTCAAGATTTATTTTGTAAAAGACTAAGAGAAGTTTCAAGGTCAATCTAGCATAGTGTACAGGTTTAAAAAATTTTTATTGTAAATTTTTTTATGTAGAGTTTACCAAAAGAAATACAAATGCAGAACATAATTAAAACATTGCATCAACTTCATTATAATTTTTTTTTAAATTAAATATATTTATATATCAAAAAAATTGTAAGACAACACCATACTATTATTAGCGGATCATGCATATGCTCTGCAATCATACATATAATCATTCAAATCATAAATATAACTGAAATCATGTGAGAACAAATAAATGTTGGAGATCTACATATAATCGTTGAAACCAATTATAAGACCCCTAGAAGAGCCTCGGGTATCAAATAAGTCCATATCATTCATAGCCAATTGTATATATGATCCGAGGATTGACCAAAGCTCATGCAGTTTTCACATAACAGATAATTTTAACATTTGGGACTTGAAAAGCCATTAAAAAATGTTTTGGCATCACCTCCTCTCCTTATATACCCCACCATCCCCATTCAAAATGGCCAAGGTAAATATGTTGATTTTAAGCTTAATTGGTTACATTGTTTCAAGAAATACTATAGAAGAATCAAGGTGTTCACCAACTTATTAAAGAACTTTATTGATGCTCTCACTTTCAATCTCTATTAAGTGGTTTTACTTTGCATAATTCAATCTTATGCTTGTATGATTGTTTACTTTAATTGTTTGGTGATAGCATTAGTCACCATGAAAGTATTGCAATATGTTGGAGGAAGGCATTTCTTGTCATTAGTTTTTTGGGGTTTCATAGCCAGCTAAGGATATATATTTGGTTAGCACTTGTGCGTTAAGGTGAGTGTAGGTTGTGAATGTTTTCCACATTCCTCCCATGAGAAAGTACTTTGCCTCAGGGTAGTAAGTCGGTGATGTAGGGCTCGTAGGGTCCTGGTCGGCTGGGTAGAAGATCGGTCCAGCCTTCTTGCTGGACAGACCGGCCCGGCTCCTTTGGGGCAAAAGTTTCTGCCCCCTTCCCTAAATCTCCTAGACAATTTCCCCTTCTTCCTAATCCATCCCTTTCTGCATAGGCTTCAATTTGCATTCCTTCCATTTCCATTCCCCCCTTTTATTTCTTGTCTATTCTCCTACTTGTCTAGTTTATCTCCTAATTTCCTCTTATTTATAATTATTGTTGTTGAAGACTATTGAGTTATTGTCAATCTCTGATTTCAATTGTGCCTCTAAGGAATTCCCCTTCTGAGGGTTGTATCTGATGACGAGTAGTGCTTCAACTGTATCTTGCCCAAGTTGGTGACTATCTCCATTCATTTCTGCTCCACCCAACTGTCAACCTCCTTATAGCACTGTCCAAACTGAGCCGACCTCCCCTACTTCCCTTGTCGAAGCCTTACAACTAGCCTACGACTTCCTTCAGTGTTGTCCCACCACCCGTCCACCACTTCGCACGGCCCAGCAGATCGCAGATTGCAGATCTAGTTGATTCCTTCCAGCGATCGCCACCCTTCCTTCCCGAGCAGCCATCAGCCAGTCGAGCGCCTCTCTGTGTCTTCCTCACTCTCGCCGATCACCCACACATCCCCCAGCAGGCCACCAACCTTCAGGCTCCTCCCAAAATTCACTGCACTTCCTCCCCGATACCTCCAACCAATCATCCACCTACCAGGTCCCCTTCAGCAGACCACCGACCACCTTTCCTGCTCCTCCAGCCGACCATCAACCTCCCGAAGTCACTCCAACAGTTCCCTACACCGGTTAGAACTGTCGCACCCTGCTAGGGAGGATCATTCATATACTTATTTTTGTTTCTTTTGTTTTTATTTCTGCACACATTATTATTATGTAATGTTTACTTCTGATGTGTTGTTTTACGTTGTCGAGTTGTCATTGTGACCGTTTGAATTCAACAATAAAACATGTCGTTTAAACCGTGGCATTGGTTAACTTCGATATCATTTATATCAAAGCTAGCCAACCCATGTTTTATCCTAGAGTTACCTAGTATCTACCCTACACAAACTATCCAAAACAAACCCAACAAAAAAAAACATTCTTTCCTCCCTAATCATGCTGCCGTGAAGATATGTGCCAGACTCGACCCAGGACAAGATACAATGGGAGATTTGTCGCCTAAAATAGAAACTGGTCAGTTTGAATGACAGAACCTAGGGTGACATTATCCTCGATGGCGACCTCAAGAGTCAAAAAGGAGACATGGGCGAAGATCTAAATCCATTTCATAGGGAAGACATCAATGATGATGAATACCCGCCATGCCACTTCGGAATTCACTATCAACGAAGGCCACGAGAAGAGCCCACATTTGGGGCACGCAGAGCCTTTGACATCAAGACAGAACTATTAATGTTTGATGGAGGCATGGATCCTAATGACTTCATTGACTGGTTACAAGCTGCAGATTGCATCTTTGAATATAAAGAGGAACCCGAAGATAAGGGGGTGAAGTTAGTCGCTATCAAATTGAGGAAAAGCATCTTTTTATGATGGGAAAATATATAGCGACAGGAAAAAGAGACAGCAGCGACAAGATCACCAAGTTGGCAAAAATGAAGAAGGCTATGTAGGAGAAATACTTGCCGCACCATTACCGTTAGGACATGTTCCTTAGGCTCCACAACCTGCAGCAGATGAATCATTTGGTCGATGAGTACACAACGAAGTCTGACCAATTACAAATGAAGTGTGAATTGGTCGAACAAGAGGAGCCCAAGATCGCCCATTATCTAAGGGACCTAAGGCCCGCTATTAGCAACGTTGTTCAACTGTAGCATTGTTGGACGCTGAGAGAAGTCCATACCCTAGTCTTAAAGGTAGAATGACAGCAAAAGTAGACCGGGCCACAATCCTCCTTCAAACAACGGTCCTCATTCATGTCATCATCTGCAGCCACACCTACCAACAAGGCAACATCCGGAGCAGGAAAGACAATGTCAGGGAGTGAGACGACCGCCGCAAGCAGAACGAAGCCAGAGAAGGATAGTTCGTTCAGGACAGTACTTGCCCGAAAGTGTTTTAGGTGCCACGGTTACGACTAAATCGCTTCCAACTGTCCCACAAGCTGTTATCTCATTAATGGAGGAGGAGTCGAGAAAGTCTAGGAATAAGAGTCAGAGGAAAGTTCAGAGGAAACACTTCAGCTTCAAGGTGACGAGAGAGAAATATTGATCATACAGAAGGTCCTAAAGTCTGAACTGATAAAAGACCTGTCATGGCTAAGGCATCACAACACGTGTACAGTAAAAGATAAAGTTTGCACCTTGATCATCAACAGTGGAAGTTGTAAAAATATCGTGTCCACATTAATGGTGAAGAAGTTGAGATTGGTCGCGCGGAAAAATCCTCGATCTTATTCCCTCACCTGACTGAAAAAGGATAATAAGATATGTGTAGATCAGCAGTTCTTAGTCAAACTATCAATCGAATATCAACTATAGGAACAAGTATGGTGTCATGTGGTTCCGAAGGAAGCATACAACATTCTACTAAGGAGGTAGTGACAGTTTGACCGTAAAACTCAGCATGATGGCTTCAAAAATACCTACTATTTTAAGAAGAATGGGAAGCACATCATTTTGTTACTTACCAAGGACGTGAGTGGTGTGTTCTACATAGAAGATGCTTTAGTCACACAAGCCACCATCATGCAGTCAGTTCGGGATGCCCTGATGGCATTAGCATTAGTCCTTCTAGAAGGTACCAGCGAGGAGACTGAGATACTCACATGTCTACATCCACTTCTACAAAACTCCAAAGATGTGATGACCAACAATCTCCCAGAAAGATTAACGTTATTAAGGGACATCCAACACGCCATTGACCTCATACTAGGATCAATGCTACCGAATTGGCATACCTACAAATTGAGACCCACAAAATACGATGAACTACAACATCAGGTGCGGGATCTCGTTTCGAGAGGATTAGTTAGAAAGAGCACAAATCCGCGTGTTGTCGCCGACTTTATGGTACTCAACAAGGATGGTTAATGGTGGATGTGCATTGACGGTCGGACCATTAACAAAATTATCATCAAGTACTGGTTTCTCATACCACGCCTAGATGATCTCTTAGATCAGTTGCACGACGCCACCGTCTTCTCCAAAATTAACATGCACAATAGGTGCTATCAGATAAGAATGCGCCCAGGAGACGAGTAGAAGACCGCATTCAAGACACGCAATGATCTATATGAGTGGACAGTTATGCCCTTCAACTTGTCCCATGCACCCGACACTTCTATGTGGTTGATAAATCAAGTGCCTTGGGCCCACATTAAAAAATTTGTGACAGTCTACTTTGACGACATTATAGTATACAGTAAATTAGAGGAGGAACGTCTTCAACACTTAGGGCGGCATTTGAGGTATTACAAACTAAGCAACTGTATGCCCCATCCGAAAAAATGTCACTTTATAACCAAGCAAGTATGTATTTTAGGTTATATCGTATCTAGCACAGGCATTCAGATGAACTAGACGAAGATTGAGGCAATTGTGAGTTGGACCGCAGTACAGTCATTCATCGAGCTACAACAATTTCTAAGGCTAGCCTTCTTTTACTGAAGATAGGTCAGGAACTTCAACAGTATCACCACCGCCCTAACAAAACAGTTGAAAAGAAAAGAGTTTACTTTGACGGCAACAATTCAGATCAACTTTGACACACTAAAGGACAAGGTGATTAAAACACCAGTTATAACCTTTCAAGATTTCAACCAGCTGTTTGAGGTCAACGGTGACGCATCCGACGTGGGAATTGGAGCAGTACTAAGTCAATAGATCACCCTATCGCCTTTTTTAGCAAAAAGCTAAATGACGCCCGAGAAAAATACTCAACCTATAATGAGTTTTATATCATTGTCAGAGCCCTGAAGGACTGGAGCTATTACCTGTTGACGAGCGAGTTGAAGTTATTCACAGATCACGAAGCCTTAAATTTTTAAATAGTCAGAGCAAATTAAAGGAGCAACACGCCACATGGGTGGAATTCTTAGTTTCATTCTAGTTCGTGCTCAAGCACAAAGCCAGGAGTCGAAACTGAATTGTGGATGCACTAAGCTGTCGTTACCTGTTGATCATGTCAATGAAGACTTGTGTTGTGGGTTTTGAAATTATAAAAGACTTATATGAGGCAAAAGTGGACTTCCAGGATATTTGGGAGTAGCTTCGAGAGGATCCTACAAGGAAATATTACCAAGCAAATGGCTACTTGTTCTACCAGAGTAAATTATACATTTCTAGATGCTCACTGAGAGAAGTCATTGTCCAAGAGAACCAAATTGGAGGATTGGCCAGACATTTTGGCAGGGGTAAGACTCTCGCACACGTGAAATAACACTTCTTTTGACCTTGAATAAAGAGAGATGTGGAGCGACATATCTGAAATAGTAGGATTTGCCATGTCGCAAAAAAATCAAGGGTAGAATATAATATTTTACACTAATTTACTGGCACCAGAGGCAGCATGGGTAGACGTCAGCATAGACTTTGTGGCAGGACTTCCTCACACACAACGAAACAAGGTATGGTGGTGGTATTAGACCGTTTGTCAAAAAGGATGCATTAGACACATCTCATATTACCAATTTGTACTTCTGAGAAATCATGAGACTACACGGCATTCCCAAGTCATCACTTCCGACAGAGATGTCAAATTTCTGAGCTACTTCTAGAGGTCTCTATGTGGTAAATTAGGCTCTAAACTTCATTCAGTTCCGCAGCACACCCTCAAACAAATGGCCAGACATAAGCAATAAACAAAAGCCTTGAAAATCTTTTATGATGCTTCGTGGGAAAAAACATTAAACAATGGGATCTCCTTCTAGCTCAAGCCGAGTTCACCTACAACTAATCCACAAGATTGTGTGCTGGCGCAACCCTCTCACTCCCCTTGAGTTGGTCCCACTTCTGCCCACATCTGAGATCAGTGAGAATGCTGACAAACGTGTTCACCTAATTCAGCAACTCCACGAGATTGAGAATGTGATTACTAAACAAATATTAGAGAGGCAAACAAGTCCAAGAAGAAGGTAAGATTTCAAGGAGACCTCCTGTGGATTCGACTAAAGAATGAGAGATTTTCTGTGGGAGCGTATGGGAAACTCAAGCCCATAGCTAATGAACCTTTCAAAATACATAAGAAGCTGAATGACAATGCCTACAAGATTGACCTACCATAGGACTCTAAAATTTCTGCTACATTCAATGTCATGGACATAACTCCATGCTTCAAGGATCAAAAAGCTTAAACCAATGAGGTCAAAGCTCACTCAATCATGGGAGAGTGATGCGAGGCTCATAGTGTCGTGATCGATTTGGGCAAAAGAAGATTGGTCCAGCCTTCCTGCTGGACCAAACCTGCCAAGCACCTTTGAGGTGGAAGTTTGTGCCCCCTTCTCTAAATCTCCTACACAATTTTCCCTTCTTCCTAATTCATCCCTTCCTACATAGGCTTCAATTCACATTCCTTCCTTTTCCATTCCCCACTCTTTTATTTCATGCATATTCTCTTACTTGCCTAGTTTATCTACTAATTCACTCTTATTTATAAGTTGTTGTTGAAGACGAAAGAGTTCTATCTCTGATTTTAGTTGAGCCTCTAAGGCGTTCCTCTTTTGAGGGTTGTATCCGATGACAAACGGTGCTTTGACTGTACCTTGCCCAAGGTGGTGACTATCTCCGTTCAATCCCGCTCCACCCAGCTGCCATCCTCCTTACATAGTTGTCCAAACTGAGTGAAACTCCCCTACTTTTGCTAGTCGGCTGCAGGTAACACCAACCTGCTCTATAGCAACCACCCTCCCCTGTCGAAGGCACGCAATTGGTCGATGGCTTCCTTCAGTGATGTCCCACTGCCCGTCCACTCCTCTGCGTAGCCCAATAGATTGCAGATTCCACTGATTCCTTCCAGCAACCGCCACCCCTCCTTCCATAGCACCCACCAATCAGTCGACTACCTCTCTGTGTCTCGCTCACTCACTGTCGACCATCACTGCATCCCCCAGCAGGCCACCAACCTTCAGGCTCCTCCGAGTAGTCACTGGACTTCCTACCAGACACCTCCAAAAGGTCATCCACATGTCGGGTCCCCTCGAGCAGACCACCATCCACCTTTCATGCGCCTCCAGCCAATCGGTAGACTCCCACAATCACTCCAACAGCTCCCTCCATAGGTCAGACCTGCCGCACCCCGTTAGAGAGGGTGGTTTTTGTCCTTGTGTTGTTCTTTTGTTTTTATTTCTGCACACATTATTTTTATTTATTTTTTTAATTGTGTCATGTCGTTTTATGTTGTGGAGTTGTCTTTGTAACTGTTTGAATTCAACAATAAAATATGGTTCGTTTGATTCATGATTTGAGTTAACTCTGATATCAGTTGGTTGTTGAAATCCTAACTTGAGTGAGGTTAGGCATGGATATAGAATGATTGTGTTGAACTACATAAGAATCTTGTTGTGCAAAATAGCCTTGTATATTAGATTTAATTTATTGTTCATTTACACAATCAATTACTTGCACTTGAAATTTATTATGGCGACTATTGAAATGCATGATCTTATGCTATTATGTAGAGTACATCATATTATATTATGCTTAATAATTAATAGTTCACACATAACTTAGATTTTATTTATACATCACCTTATCTTTATGTGTTAAGACTTGTGCTTAGTAGCTTCGTAGTATAGTAATTTGGTTATCATAGCTAGCATAATGAGTTATTAAACTAAATTAAGCTTTCTAATCATAGAATTGCTCACTTTCTTTATCATTTAATCATACACAATTTCATTTGTGAGACATATTTATATTATGTATTCAATATTAAATTATTATCATTCATGTGTTTGATTGTGAAGATTTGAGCTATGAGAATTTAAAAATAAGTTCAAAGTGGCATTGAATGCCCAATTCAGCGAATATGACAAAAATTTTAGCCAAGATTTTCTTAATCAATTTTCTCGCTTAGTTAACATCACACATATTCTAAGTGGAAACTCGGCAATGAATTTCAAAAGCAAAACTACTAATGTGACTTACACCTACCCACTTTTTGACAAATTGCACATCTAAGCATTAAAGAGTCAGCTATCCTAATGGATTTTGGATCACAAATGAGAAAGAACAAGGGAAAACAATATTAATACTAAAAATACTCATAAGAAAAGTAAATTGAAATGGCATAAATCATGCAATAAGGAGCTAAGAAAATTGCAGCAAAAGATGACTAGGTAATCAAATTTTCAACACTAGCATTTTAATTTGAATGCCATCTCGGGTTACACAACAAAATGAAAGAATAACCGTGTATATCAATCGATAAGACAACTTAAAGGAACCAAAAATATCCTACATTATTGATTAGAAAAGGCCAGCTCTCTCTTCCCCTCCCAGATCTACTCCTCAAAACACAACTCAGCGAAAATGTTTACGGTTAAGAGAATTCTGCTAGGGAATTGTGAAAACCTAGTGACAACATTAATACACTAAAGGACCGTATAGCCTGAAACGGAGCCACCTCGCCATCTATCTTAATTGAGAAAATAAGGAATTAATTAAGTAACAGCAGTTCAAACAAAAAATTGAACTGCAAAAAGGACCGACTTACCTAGAGAATCCACCAGTGTACGGCTTACCGCTACCATTTACAAAGAGAAGAATGGTAGGAAACCCCTTGATTTCCAGCAGCTTCGCTGCCTTAGTATAGCGCTCCGCATCAAGCTTCGCCATTACCACCGAACTTCCCATCGCATTAAGCGCTGTTGCAGCCTTGGCAAATCTAGGCATTAACTCAGAGCTCCTTTGACACCAGGGCGCATAACCCAGAACCAAAACCAGCTCATTTCCATCGATTACCCGCTTGACGTTCTCGTTGTTAAGCTCAACAACGATCCTCTGGGCTCGGCTAAGGAGCTCTGCTGCTGAGGGCTTCCCATGAGAAACACTGCCCATGTCCTCCTCCTCATCAATAGAGAGAAGCTCTTCGATATCTTCCAAATCTTTGTCAACATCTGCAAGCGAAACAGAAGAGATGGAATAGAGAAAGAAGGATAAGACGAGAAGCGACGCGACTTTTCTACTTCCAATGGCCATGGCGGTTGAAGAAGCAGATTTGCGAAAAGTTTTGTTGGACCTGGTGGACTTGAATAGCTATTGAGATTTCCGAAATGGGTTTTTGAATGAGGGAGTTGGGCTTGGGGAGGCAGGGAAGATGGTGGCGGGGGAAGTGGGGCCAAGGGGCTATATATATATAATAACACATTATTTTCTTGTAAAAATTTAACATTATTATGATTAAAATACACCTATTTTATTTAAATAAAATTTAAAGATTTCACTAAAATAGTAATTGTAAATTTTTAATAATAAGTTGTTTGACTTTTAATCTTGTGAACTTCTTTTTTCTCTATGACGATAATAATCGACCCGTGAAAAAATTTTCATCATATTTTCTACTTAATTATTTAAAGCTAGTTGTGCATCAAAATATAACGTCATGAATCTCGAGGAAATTCAACTGGTTTTACTTATAAACACTAATGGACAGTATATCTTGGTATCCAAAAGTCGGAAACGCCAAGCATCAATTTCTCTGGTAGGAACTCGGAGCTGATCGAACGAAAGCACAGTCAAGTGAAGAAATAAAAGGCACCTAATCTTAGGGACAATTATTCATGACCAGCTTCCTGAGTCGATTTCAGAATTCTTCAGAAAAATGGTCAAAGGGTACCCTGCGAAACACCTTCCTGATCCTCTAAGAAGGTCTCATGTTCAAGGAAAGTTGTTTGTCAGATTACTGTAATACACCCTGTGTCTAACATTCCAAGTTCACCCTAATTGAAGGGAGGACATCTACTCATGATTCTCTTGATAAGGTCGACAAAAGACCTTTCAGTCAACTGATTGATTCTCAGTTAATTGAATGACAACACGAACAAGCCATTAAATGCCCCTCTTCAAACATTAAAGAATACAAAATGGTTTCAATGTCAGTTATGAATATTGAAGGGTTCTAGAGTTGGTTAGAAATATGAAAAGGTGTAATAATGGCTTGTAATGTCCCTATTAAAATAGATGTGAACATGTAATCTTATTAGATACTCCTGAAACTTATAAATACAGGGTCATTTCTCCAATATGAACTATTAAATTTGCTCTATCAAAACTTGTGCTATTGTGCTCTCTCTCTCTCTCTCTCTCTCTTTTTATCTATCTATCTATCTCTGTTTGTCTCGTCCGTCTTAGGCTCTATACATTTGATGTGATCCACATGATATATTTGGATTAATAGAAAATTAGGGTTTTTCTTTTTAAATAAATTCAGAAAAGTCATAAATCTTTAAAAAATCAAAACTTGACATAGAAAAATCACAAAAATGAATCAAAAATACCCCTGGATTCAGGAGGGCAATGAGAAAATGACAAAAATAAAATTGAGGATTAATGAATTATATTTAATTTTTAATTAATTAATTACTATGTGGAGTAATTTAATTATTAAAAATTAATTAAAAATCAAAAAAAGACAAAACTTACAGGGATTAATCCTTCTGTCCTTGAGAAAATTTCCCGATTTTTCCAAGACTAGGAAAAATCCCAAAAATGAAATTCACCAATTTTCACCAAATTTTGTAATTATTTTTCAAAATAATTATAAAAAATTAGAAATTTGGAAATTGAAGTTGGATTTAGTCAGAAAATCCTTAAGGAATAATTTGATGACTAGAACAAATTTTCTAAACTTCCTTAAGGGTTTAAAATGACAATTTAGACCTTTAGGGTTTAATTTGTAAATTCTAAAATTTAGAATTCAACCCAAAAATGTAGTTTGGGTCGTATGACTTAAATGAATTTGATTTAGACATGAACTTACGTCAAGATTTAAGTTTAAATTAGTTAAACTTAATTTAACCCTAGAATTAAATCTAAGTTATCTTAAGTCCCGATTAAGTCTAAACCCTACTAGAATTAATCAAATCTCCTTAAGTTTTACTTACATTAGGCTTGAGTGACCTTTAAACCATAATTAGGTCTAACCTTAACTAGACATAATTAACCCTTAAGCCTTACTAACATTAGGCTTAAGTGACCTTTAAACCATAATTAGGTCTAACCCTAATTAACCTAATTAACCCTAAAGCCTTACTTACATTAGGCTTAAGTGACACCTTTAAACCATAATTAAGC
>NW_018240513.1:217792-240081 GCF_001263595.1 Phalaenopsis equestris | reverse complement strand
GACCTAATTAACCCTTAAGCCTTACTTACATTAGACATAAGTGACTTTTAAACTATAATTAGGTCTAACGATAATTAGACCTAATTAACCCTTAAGTCTTACTTACGTTAGGCTTAAGTGACCTTAAACTCTAATTAGGCCTAACCTTAATTATACCTAGTTAACCCTTAAGCCTTACTTACATTAGGCTTAAGTGACCTTTAAACTATAATTAGGGCTAACTATAATTAGACCTAATTAACCCCAAAGCCTTACTTACATTAGGCTTAACTGACTTTTAAATGAAAATTAGGCCTAACCATAATTAGACCTAATTAACCCTTAAGCCTTACTTACATTAGGCTTAAGCGACCCTTAAACCATAATTAGGTCTCTAATTAGACCTAATTAACCCTTAAGCCTTACTTACATTAGGCTTAAGTGATCTTTAAACCATAATTAAGTCTAACCCTAGTTAGTGTTGACCTCAATTTTCTTGAGGTCTTTCATTGCTCTTAGTGCTTAGAATCTAGCCGTAGGACTTTCCTTTTGACTATCCTAGAAGACTAGAGATGGAACCCATCTACATAGAAATTCAAACTACTTCCTTGCTCTCTTTGGAACCCACATGGATGATCATGAACCTCCAGCACTTGGAAGGTTGAGACCAACATGTGAGATTTCAAGGATGAGTCCCCACAGGACTGTTGAACTTAGGGCAACCCTAGGTGAATAGGGTTTGGTCTTTCACACATTTAAGCACATCACACTTCTGCACTTGTCCTAGTACCTTGAAACTACACCCATTCAACTTATTTCCTTTTACTCTTTTGAAAACTCACATTGGTGGTCCCCAAGTCATTGGTGGTCCCCTAGTTCTTAGCCCTTTGGCTAGGGTGGCTAGGACCCACACATGAAGAGTCTAAAATGAGCTCCCCTTGGTCTCATAGCTCAAATAAGGTAACCTTGTGAATGGCATATCCAATGGCCTTCAAATCCACCTAAACACCCAATCTTGTCCTTCTAACCCTTAAATTTTCCAAAATTACCAATATACTCCTAGAACCCTAAAACTCCAAAAGTGACTGAAATCCTCAAATTTTCTTCAAAAATGATATTTAACCACTTCAAACCATCCAAATTGACCAAAACACCACCATTTCCCAAAAAATTTCCAAAATACCCCTCATGTCCAAAAAAATCCCAAAACCTCCTCTAAACCAAGCCTAGCCACCCAATGGCCCCAATTTGATCAAATTGACCAATTTTGACCAAAATCCCAATTTTACTCCTAAAGGCCTAATTTCCACCAAATTCACTTCAAACTCACCCAATTTCAAACTTGAATTGAACATCAACTTGTCCAACCTCAATCTACACCAATTTGGAGCCCAATTGAACCAACCTCCAAACCCTAAATTCAATTTTGGGCCAAAATCCCCAATTTGACCATATATCCAAATTTCATCAAATTCAACCCCATAGCCAATCCAATTCCCTCAATTTGAATCCGAAATTTTTCATAACATTCTCCTAGATGAATTCAAGCATTCAATTGGTCTAGGCCCAAACCCTAACCTAACCTAAATCCAAGTCCAAACCAATTGCCCCAAAATTGACCCTAAGCCAAAATTTCATTAAATTGATTCCTTCAATCAATTCAATTTTCCCAATTTCATTTCCTGAATTCTTCATGACATCCCCCTAGACCAATTAGACCCTTCAATAAATTTTTAAACCAAGCCCAAATCAATCCCAAATCCAACTTTTAGCCCAAACATTAATTTTGAGCTTAAAATCTAAATTAATCCAAACATTTGAAATTGACCAAGCTTAACTATCTCCTTCTTTGATTAGCCTTCTAAGATGCTAATCACATCGACCAAGGACCCAATTTTGAGTCATGGACCAAGGGTCCCTTGAATTATGCAAACCCATCTCTTAATTTGGCTAAGCTCTCTACCCCATGCCATCAACCATCAAACCTCAAAGTTAATCACCATTAACCTTCCCTAAACCAACTAGCCACCTCCTCTGGCCTGGTCGGCCGGCCTAGTCTCTGAAAAATCCAAAAACGAGAAGGACATGCTTGGCTCAAACCCAAATTTCTACCCATCTAATGTGGCTCACCCCCATTGGTGAATTGTGTCGCTCAGCCCTCCACCTAAGCTTCCTTCTCCATCCTCTGGCTTGGCCAATTAAGCTCTAATTCCTCCTATATTTAAACCACCCCTCTCTTGGCTTTGAGGAGGGTGCTACCAATTCCTTAGGAAGACTTCTCCAAATTGCTCTCAAAGCTTCCTCCATCCTTTCTGAGTTCAACCCCGCCACTTTCAGCCACTCAAATCCACTGTCCAAGCCTAATTTAATCAACCAAATCCAGGGCTTTTTCTGTCACCCCACCAAATTCCACTTAACTTTAAATTAATTGTTTCAAAAGTGTCCCCAGACCAAACGAGGAAGTTCCCCATTGAAACCCCCTCACTGTGAGCACTCTAACCCACTACTAGACCAAACCTGAATCACCCCTTAATCGAACTCTTGCCTGGGTTCAACCTCAACTCAAATTGGTGCTTGGAGGAGCTTTGTTAGGTCACAATAAATGTCTACAAGCAACCAAATCGAGGCCTCACCACTTAGGCAAAGGCATATCTCACCAACCCTAAAATCGTGCTCGGTTTCACCAATTGTGAAGTGAACTTAATTTTCATATGCAATTAACCATATAGAGGTGTTTGTCTCGATTATATGAAGCTATGGGAACAAACCATGAGTGATTTGGTTGTGCATCAAGTGAGATCGAAGCATTTTAGTGTGAATGGTTCTTAGTTTAGGTTAGATGGGGACGATGAACGGATGTCATTCATTTGCGCGTGTATCCATTGGATGGCGGAGGAAGAGTCACACGAGGAGACAGAACATAAAGCGCAGGCCGAGTCAGCGCTGAAGCAGAAGGCGGCGTCGAATGGGAGCACACCGCTTGGAGCTTCGGAGCCGTCGTAGGAGTGCTTGGCGATGAGTCGGATAAGTAGAAAATTAGGCTTTAAATGATTTAAATAATTCAGAAAATTTTAAAAATTCATAACTTGGTGTAGACAAATCATAAAAATAAAATAAAAATACCCCTTTCCTCAATGAATAGAGGAGATCATGTGGATCAAAAATAAAAAATTATTTAACTTATATTTATTTTTAAATTAATTAAATACTCCAAACCTTCATTAAATCATAAACAATTAAATTTATTCTCTCTGTGATTAGGGGATTTCTCTGATTTTTCCAAAGCCAAAGAACACCCCTAACATGGTAAACCCTAATTTCCAAAGTTAAGTCATCCACTTTGCTTAAAAAAATTATATAAATAAAAATAAACATAAAAAATATGAGGTTTATTTTGGTAGGTTCATTGTTGTCAGAGGATCAGGAGAAAAATAAAATCTAAGTTTGATTGTCTTTAAAATGTAATTTCCCAATTTAAGTCATTAAAACCCATAAAAAATTAAATAAATAAAATGTAATCCAAAAAATCATAAAAATTGATTCACAATGAAGATAATGGACATGGAAGCTCTTTGTAAAAATTTGAAGTTAATATAAATTGATTTGACCATCAAAGTCTACTTTTCAAGGAAATGAGTTTTTTTCAGTAAAATAATTAAAATAATTAAAATATAACAAACAAAATTATAAAAAAGTGGTTTGGAGTGTTCCTTCTGACCAGGGGCACCCAAAAAAATAAAATTGACATTAAAATAAATAGTCCATTTTTAGGGTTTTTTTCAATTTAAAAATAATTATAAACATAATTAAAATTTTAAAAAAATATATGAAAATACATCAAAATGTTATAAATTATTCCCTGACTACTTGGAACGAATTAGAATATTTTTCCTAACTTTCTAAATAAAGTTATGTATTTTTAAATGCCTAAAATGTATTTTTTCTAATTTTTTCACTAAAATAATTAAGAAAATAAAATAAAAATTAGAAAAAATATAAAATAAGTTTCTTTGAAATCCTTGAAGTCAGGCGGATCAATGAAAAATATAAAATTAATTTTCTCAAATAAAATGTATTTTCTATTTATTAACCATCAATATGAACAAATAATTATAAAAATTATAATATTATTCAAAAATTCATGAAATTTAGCCTAAGTGGTCTTCTGACCTAGGTGAACCCTCAATAATTTTTCTAAGGACAAAAACTTTAATTTCATTTATTAAATGAATTAACTTTTGAAATTCCTATTTTTTGATTAAAATAATTATAAAAAATAAAATAAAAATCAGAAAAATATGATTTCTTCTTTAGTACCTTAATTAACCCATGAGAGATAATTAACCCACCCATGAGAGATAGGTTAGCAAATTTTCAAGCCCATGTGAATTAATTTAAAAGATTTATGAAGATAGGAGTCTTAGGGACAAATTTGTAATTTTCACCTTTCCCCCCCTAATTAAAATTTAAGATGGGTTAAAAGCTTAAAGGGTAATATCTAGATCTTTAGCAATATTCTAAGGTGATTGGAACATGAGGGTAAGAGGTAGAAACCGATCAACCTCCACTTTTAGAAAAGAAGTGTATAAATATAATTATCCTAATTGTTAAATTTTGGAAAAAAAAGTCAAGCTGAATGATTTAAATGTTTGGGACAAGAATTGGAAAGTTGATAATTCACTAATCTATAGTCAAACTAATGGTTGAGTTATATGTTGATATTTTAATATGAATCAAGTTCTTAATTTGACTTTTCCAAAATTACACATTTACCCCGAGTGTCTTTTGAGCATTGTAGTAAGCTAAGTTTAATTTAAAGATACTTGAGGGTTAGCTGGAATATAAACCATGATTAATCCCCTTAAAACACTACAAGCTCAAGCTTGTATATCCCCTCTTCTCTCATGGATTAATTGAGGCATGGATTAATTGAGGTATAAAATTGAGCACAACTTAAACCTAATGAACTTCGACGTGATCTATTCAACATCATACTAAGTTCAAGTGAACTCGAAATGGTTCAAAGGATCCTTAAAAGTTGTTTAGGGTTGTGCCTCGAACACTTTTATAATCTTTTGGATATTTTGAAAGAACAATTAAACTTATTATGCTTTGTTCAAGAAAATCATTTTTGAAACCTTTAGGGACCTGCCAAGTTATGAATTGTGGTCTCTTTTAAACTTAAACCATTAAGGCTTCAATACTACTTTTTCATGTATAACTTGTTTTTACTTTACAATATATACATGATTATGAAAGCTAACATTTCAGCGGAAGCAACGAGAATATGACAGGCACGCATTTACAGTTTATTTATTGGCATTTTACTTATGTAATTTACTACTGCTTTAATGTGTTATGCATGCTTGGTCGGAACACTTTTCAAAAGTTTAAACAACATTTTTCAAAATTAAGATAAACATTTTTCAAAATTAAAATTAAACTTAAACATTTTCAAAGCAACAAACCAACATAATACGTTCTTTTGAATTTACTAGAGTCCCTCAAATGAGGTAACCTACGGTTGCTAATGAGATCTTCCTCGTTTAAATGAACTTAACAACTTATTTAGACTAAGTGAATTCAAAATAAGATATTGGTACCAGAATAAGGGAATCGTGAGATCCTAATCAGTGTCGTTCTAATTAAATTTAACCCCCCATAACATTTGAATAATAACCAAACTTGTCACGAAAACTGTAAAACCTTAAACCTTGAACTTGGAGTTGTCACTTCAACGAGGAGCTGGAGCTAACACCGTGGGAAGCACGACAAGAATGTACAACTTTGAGGGAGAAAGCAGATCTACAACAACAAATCTTTCTAGAATTAAATAACAAGCCATAGGACTTCGAGGTAGCCTGTCTAGTATGACATAAATCCTCAACTTATCTTTAGGCATTTCTACAATCATGTTGTGAAATTTAGGTCCTAACTCGTTTTAGGCTCTAAGGTTGTCATTCGTTACGACATAAACCCTCATATCTTCCAGACTATTTGTATAATTGTGTCATGCAAGTGTAAGCCCTTAATAATAAAATTAGCATGATGAAACATCAAGTAATCTTTTTCTCAAAATTGAAGCTAAACAGTAAGATAGTTTGAGAAGTGACGTCTTCTACTTCTCATTCCTTTGGATTCCTAAAAAACACTGTTCCTATTTGATCTATCCCTTTTGAATCTCCAATGTCCAATCTTGAAAACTTAAGCTTTGAAATTCTAGAAGGCAAAACCATTAATCTGAATCGAGAGTATTCTTAAACGATTTCGATCAGGTGATTTCGGTCATTTAAGATGTAATTAACTATATGAGTTTGTCTCTATAGAGAGCTTTAGAACCCAACTTAATATAAACTCTATTTAATCTTCTATATTAAATAGGGGAACTTGTCGGTTAACATAAAAATGTTTCGTAGACCAAAACGGATGTCATAAATTTTATAGTTTATTTAATCGAATCTTACTATCAAGTAATGCGTCTATTCCTCGGGATATATACATCACTTGCAGTGTTGTGCTCGTTTATTTAAACTATTGTATATATGAGATCGATTTTGTTTCGTATTTTCAAAATCAAAACATTGTTTTCAAAATAAAAAAAATATTACTTTTCTAAAATCAAATATATATAAAAAAATTACAAAAAATAAAAATTTGTAATACTCACCACACCTAGCTTATTGACAAATTATTTTTAATCAGCTTATCAACGGATTATTCAATAAGCTGCAGCTGCCCCAAACAGACCCTTAATTAAACTTTAAACCTTACTTACATTATGCTTAAATCAACTTAAACTTTAGTTAAGTCTAACCCTAATTAAACTTAATTAAACTTTAAGCCTTACTTACATTATGCTTAAATCAACTTAAACCTTAGTTAAGTCTAACCCTAATTAGAATTAATTAAACTTTAAGCCTTATTTACATTAGGCTTAAATCAACTCCTTTCTGATTGAATAAAATAAATAAACTGAGTGACGACTTCTTTCTGACAACGAATTGGCGGCGGCGACGACGTTCTGGCGACGCAAAGAGAGCGGCGACTTCACTGGGGATGCAACTCTCCCCATCACTGGTTAATCCATTTGTTTTATATCCTGAGATGTTCCATCTTTAACAGATTGGATTATCTCTCCCTCAAAATTATATTTTATCTGGTAAAAAATTAACTCTTTAATTCTAAGAGTTCTGCGTAACAAGAAAAACTCAAAATCTTACATTTTAATAATGACAATACAAAATGACACAAAAATAACAAGTCTAAAATAAATTTGATTTACAGAACCACTGCAATTGATCCCCAGAAGTTGATCTTTTCTTACTGTCAATATTTTGATCTACCGACTGATCATACTACTCGCTACCAAAAGTCACTAATCAAATTCAGATATGGATTTGATGAAGTTGAACTAGTGCTTCGTGGCCCACCACATGCTATAACAAAGACAACTGCTTCAGAAGTCATAAAACCTTTTAAAGCATTTAATTTGGATTCTGATGAAGACTTTCCTCCTCTTAATTAACCCTCTTTGAACAACTTCTGCAGAACAAACCATTAAAAAGAGGGAAGAAGTTGATTGGAAAGGATAGAAGATCTACGTCGACCAGGAGGATGATGTTCCACCACCATTTGTGTGTGAAATTGGATCTAGTTCCAATACCGGACGATGGCGCACACTCAACGAAGAAACAAAAATCGTTCTACTATGAAGGAAAAGAAGAAAAATGAAATGAAAACCGCTAAACCCGAGGAGAGTATCTTTGGTGGTGCTATCCTAAAAGAAAATAAGTTCTTTTCAATATCCACTGAAGACGATTAAAGCAGCTTCCAGTGTGTTCCCACTAGTACTCCTCCATCCTCTCCTTCAAAAAGGGAAAGGTCTTTGTCAATCCAAGTAATATATTCTGTATTCAAAAGACTTGCGCGAAAAGAAAAATGTACAATTTCCCAACTTTTAAACAAGACGGGATGTGCAATTTCTGCAACAATGAAAAGAAGACTTCTTGCAGAAGAAAATTTCGTCTGACAGAAAATTGATGCCAAGTCTCCTCTGAAGAGTCAACAGACTACAACAACTCGAGTGCCAGCTAAACTTTGTCTAGGACCGAGGATAACAGATTCAATCATTTCAAAAACAAGACATCGTCCATCTTCTTTACCAACACATACCAAACTACTTATAAAAGCAGAATAGATGTCTGCTAAAATGAAATCACTCGTGCAAATGTTAAGGGTTGGAGATCGTTCTTACCCACAACATGATGATATGCTTCCAAAAGTGCCTCGTCCCATACTTAGAAATAACGCGTGGAAATGTAAGCTGTCGGAAGAAATCTCCGATGTTGTGGGTATGCAAAATACCACCTCCATAAGCAATCATCAAGAAAAAGATCTATGAAAAATATCCTATTAACTCGATTGAAGAAAAACTAAAACAATTAAGAGCAAATCTTAAACAATTATCAGCAGAAAGAAAAGAAAATTCTCCCAATAGCCCAAATAAAATGTCCTTATAAATAAATATGGTAGAAACACGAGCTACCTCATCTGCATGAGAGGTACCGTTACTAATTGAAGAAGAAATGACAGAGGAATTGCAAAAAACTATACAACAAAGAGATGAGCATATTACTCTCCTCGAAGCAAAATTAATGAAATGATGAACGCTTTAGCAACTTTTCAAAGCTCACCACAAACAAAACCAAATTGTTCAACCTGAGGTAATACATATTCTTGAAAGTAAATGAGAATCAACATAAATTGAAGAAAGTACTCAAAAGAAAAAGGATTCCACCCAAAAATGGAATTCTAGAAAAAGAAATCAACCAATTAGTGGAACAAAAGATAAAAGAAACAATGGCCTAGGTAAAGGTTGGATCACTACTTCCAAAAGGTAGACCATATCCAGAGGAATTTGATTATGTCCAATATCCTAAAGGCTTTGTTCCACCTCTCTTCAAAATGCTTGACGGGACTGGTAACTCTCGTCAGCATCTTGCACACTTTGGATCAAACTGCTGCAACACATGCGAAGTGATGCTCTCTTATTCCCAATTCGTTAAAATCCATACAGGGGTTGCTTTCGATTTCTATGTAGAGCTTCCTAACGAGTCCGTTAAAAGTATTGTGGAACAACATCATTAAGAATATCTTGAAAGGTTACTTGTAAATTTCAGCAACTAATATATCTTCAAATAATTAAAAGTGCATGACATTGCTTTTGTATGCTAAATTTTTTGACAGCAGCAATCTCCTCTTCCACCACCATAACATCCATTGTAAAACAACTGCACCTATCGAACCACTAGCTCTAACATCTTGAATCTATGAAAGGGTAAGATTTGTTAACTTCTTCCAACTTGACCACCATGGTCAAGAGAAACAATCGAACTGACGGTGAGCCTTAACATTTAAAGCTTCTGTAATTACATAATAAATAAAGAACTTCAAGTTTCTAGAGAGCCCTTGCCATTTTTAAGAAGCTACAAGCACCTAAATAAATGTAACAAGCCATGAGCTCCAACACCTTTCTATTGAAGCAATACAAATAATAATGAGTGATCTCATTCATAAAGTCCTCTCCCTCCCTCCCTCTCCCTCCCTCTCCCTAACATATGTACTTCGAACTTTAACATATGTATTTTTTGTCAAAATTATTCATAATTCAATCATTAAAACCAAGGTCAAAACTGCTCCATTCCATGGGTACATTACACTAAAAGATTGAGCTTTATAATTTCATATTAGATGCATTTAGACACCAAATTCTTAATCAGTTTATAAAACTATAATTATAAAATATAGACAATCCATCTAAAAAAGTTGAAAATACATCTGGCTCGCAAAAATCCTCACCTTCAGCTCTCCAGGTATTTGCTGCAGTTTGAGAATATAAATTTGCAATAGCACTATTCCTCAATACTAAACATGCATTACGATTTGTAGGTGCTGTGCTTTGCCACCCCAGGAGAAAATAAATGACACAAGAATTACAGTAGCCATCAGCCATGTTACTCAGCATCCCACCCCTCCAAAATGATCTAATAGAATCAACACTTACTTTTTTCTTTGAAGAAATTTATCAAATCCAAATACTATTGAATGCCTCTTCGAGCGATCTTTTCCTACTCAAGTCCGCAGTCCATCCTCCGGCTCTCGCTGCTATCTCTGCCCTCATCTTCATCCCTTCCTCATCCTCAGTAGAATAAGAATGGGGGTGATTACTTGGACCACCAATTGGTACAGGCTGAGGAACCATGCCTGTCGGCCGCGGTTGCAAGAGCGCAGCGCCAGGTAGAGCAGTTGGGGCATACAGCCCTTGCGAGCCAGCAATGGTTGTTTGTGAGCTCAATCCAGCACTCTGAAATGCATTCAAAATATTAGAACTTCACAATATAATTGCAATAAACTTATGCATTCTAATCAAAGTGTATGATCCAGTAAGAAAAATTTGGATCTGTGATGTGCTAACTTTGTGCTTTGGCATGCTTTAGCTGAATATGCAAACTAGATAAATGAGGCCTAAATCGAGGTGAAGAAATCGCTAGGTCGAGGAATCGAGGAAGCAACTACAAAGCTGCAAACACCTAAAAAGTTAAATTTGGTATCTAAGAAAATGGCATGGACATTAATTTTTAAAATAATTAAGATTTGAATGGTATGTATGCCCCTAAAATTGAAAAAAATTGAAATTGTGGATTATTCAAGATAAATGAACGATTACTATTTTAAGAAATTATTTTTGAAAGAAAACTTAATAATAAGATATTTAATTAAATTTATTTTGTAAAAAATAAAATTATATAAAGAAAAATGTTTTAACGTATAGTATATACAAAAAAGAGAAGACACGTACAGTCAGTCAATTAAAAAGTATCAAATTTTGCAGCACAGATAATGAGTTAATTGTAGAGGGTGATTTGAGAGAGCAAGCGAGCCACATGAGGCCAAGCAAAACACAAAGTTACTTCAGGATAAAAATAAAAGCAAACTTTAGAAGCACTTCCTCTTATTCATCTTTCACTCTCTTTTAAGGTAAAACTTTAAGTTAATTTCCCTTTTTTTTAAATGTTTTTATCATGAATTTGATACCCTACATTCTAACTCATGCATGAAAAAAATAATTGCTTTCGATTGGCATCAATCGTTTGCTAATACACTTTCCAGAAATTTATTTGTTCTTAATAATTTAAAAAGAAATATCTGAAATTCTAGATATGTTTTTATGGTTTTTTTTTTTAAATGCATAGAGAAAACATGAACTTGAAATTCTATAATAAGGTTTAGAAATATTTTTTGAATCAATTTAAAATAAGATAGAAGTATAAATCGAAAATTTAACTAAAATAAATATTATTAAATAGTTGAATCTGAAATAAGATAGTTCTTATTAAAGGATCAATAAAAGCTAAATAATCATATTTACATAAAATTGGAAATAAATAAATTTTTTTTCGAGTATAAATTAGGATGATAAATTTAAGAATTGAAAATTAGTCACACTAACCATTGGTCAAATAATATATTTAATTAAAAATTATTCTTAAGAAACAAGAATGGGAAGGAATATAAGAAATTAAGAAATTTCACAGATGAAAGAAAAATACTATGATCCTTTCTATAGTTTAACAAAGACGTTTGCATTAGATTAAAAGAGAATTATTATTAAAAAAGACATCAATGATTTAAAAGTAAATAAACTTTTAAAATAATTTATTTAGAACATATAATTCGCTTAATAAAGATGAAGTTCAAGTAGTTTCTAGTAATGAGAAACAACTTGTAGTGAAAATTTCTTATAAAACTATATACATGTGAAATATATGGCATGTGAAATACATTGAGTGCAATATATGGCATAAAATAATTTTAATTCGATCTTAAGTAACTGAGAATTTTATGCTCTATTAAGTGTATCCATGATTCACAACTGAAGAAGATCAAGCCATTCGGGCTTCATGTGTAACCATAAAATAACTGCATAAATTGGCGATGCTCTACCCAAACTGAGGTTCCGCATTTTAACCATTATTTTTGTGGTATTATTTAATGGAAAAACATGGTATTAAGATGCATGCTACGTCTTTCCTGGGATGAGATATTTTGGGAGTGATTATAAAGGTATGCTTAATAAAACACCAACTCTTTATGATTATCTTAAATCAATATTTAAAATTGCACAATTAGAAGTGTGCCTCTGCGCAACTGAAATAATTTTTGAATCAAGGCATACACCTCGTTCGGATAGCTCGAGGCTTACGCCTCAAAATTGTCGAGGTGGGCAATTAGACATGTTTAGCCTAAAAAATGACGAGGCGATCGTCTCGTATTTGAGTTAAGTATTTAAAGTTTTCTACTCTTGAACCTATAAGCTCGTCTCCCACATCCTCTCTCATCGTTCTCACGAACCAGACGATGCCTCCAGCAACAATGGAAGACACCTGCTCTGCCATTCGAACCCATAAGATCCTGTCACCCACAATCTCCTGCCTCCTGTTTCGCTCTCATGCATCAAACGGCGCAACCGATGCAAACATCGACGCCGCCTGGTCCTCCAGTCATCGGCGTCACCTTAGCCACCTGTTGCTACTTGGTTCCAACCCACACACGGTCTCTATTTGGTTTGATTCAGTATTGTGCTCCCACAGTCCCACTTACTACGTTTCCCAGTTAAATAAATGAATTTTTGGAAGATTTACATACAGATAACTGAAATAACTGAATAATTATATTTCACAATGATTAATTATTTATTTATTTCAACTTATTCTATACATACTATTGAATTCTTATGTATTTACATCTACTATCTAGACTTAAATTTTTACATACATACCACCTTACCAATGCAAGAAAAGATGTAATTTATTTTTTAAAAGTTAAAATTGTAGTAACTTTGATGTGATATGAAAGTATTGGGTGTTATAAACGTAAAAATCAAGTTTTGTTCAAAGTTTTGTAATGTTGTATGTAAATGCCCCTTGCCCAAAATGTTTTGATCAAAGTTTAGGTGTTAGATATGCATACACATTGGAATTGACTATTGAGATGAATGATTTAATCAAAAGTTATCACTTCTTATTATGTTAAGATGTTAATATATTTTCCTTTCATATATTTATAAATAATGATGATATTATATATTTTTTATTTTTATATTTTGACTATGCAATGTTTAAATTGAGGCTCACACCTTAGACCGCCTCAAGACTTATATCTTGCGTCCCGAACAGAAAGCACTGCAATACCTAATTGCGCAATTTTAAACATTGTCTTAAATTTATCTCTAGAAAAAAACTAATACGGGGGCTGGATAAATATTCGATCTTAGCTTTAAATAGAAAATTTCACTTAATATTTTGAATTTCAAAATTTTATATTTTTTTCAGTAGATCTTAAGGGCATTTTGATGGCATAATTACCTTAGGTCAATAATCTGTCATAGTTATCATTATTATGGTATTTAAATTATTAAACTTTGTCGTTTGAACCTTGTCTATTCTGCATGCTTATTAGCAGATGATTAGTTTCATAAATTGTATTAATTAAGTTTTTTTACACATTCTTTATGTTTAGGTGCCATCGACTTTGCTCGTGTTAATATAGAATCATGTCTCTAGATTGGCTTTTGCTTTGTAAACATACCCACAAGATTAAGCATGAAATCATTATTTTATCACAATTTGTATGTATGATAATTCATTGTTTGAATACATTTTGTAAGGCCCTAGCTTGTAGACCACCAAAGGTTAAAAAATTGGTTGAGGCAAGTGCCTCAAGGATTGTCCCAATTCGAGGCATTATAAGATAGCCTTGAGTCAATATGTGAGACATATGCCTTTTTAAACCTCAAGGAGTCTGAGGAATGCCTCATTTCTTACACTAATATTACACTTACCATCCATGATAGACACAAAAAACGACCTACCATCCACAAAAAACACAATGAATGACACAAGTTAAGGTTTGTTCTTAAGCATCGTCCCGAGTGCAGCACTTCGTTGCTTCGAGCTTCGACGAGCACAACATTCCCATCATCCATTTGAGCATCATCTTGAACCCGTTCGACGTCATCATGACCTTTTCGAAAATCGTCCCTAGCCAGTTGGAGCATAATCACGAGCCCGTTTGAGCGTCATCCTAACCTGTTGGAGCGTCCCTGCTTTAGTTACATTCCTTTGTAGAACGTTGAAGTTTAGTTTCCTATAGCGCTTCTGAAGCATCACTATCGAGCATCCCGACGGAGCATCACCATCGTCTTTTTTCCATATATGAGCTATAATCTTTCATGATATTCCCGTGAACTTTTCGTTAATATATACAGCTATCATTATGTCTCATATCATTTTAAAAAATTATATTTATATTTTTGTATCAATAACTAAATTTATTAAACTATAAATTAAATTTTAAACGACCATGAATCTTATTTTTAGATCGAGTTGTGATTTGTCATATTTATGAATTGTGTTTTATTTTATGAGTTGTTAATTCTTCTATTTTGAGGCTTAAACCTTGACCTGCCTTGAGGCTCATATCTTGCCTCAATAAGAAAATGCCACTCAAGTCCTACTTTCGCCTTTTAAAACATTGTCTACCACAAATTTAGGATGTGGAAGATCGAACATTAAAAGTAGGACTTACAGCCCTATTATATAGGTAAACATGTTAAATATTTACATATCTTTTAAAATATTTGCAGGTTTTTGGAGTAAGAGCAATTCAGATTCATTTTATGCTAATTAATGCAATACTTTCAGATTTTAAATTCAAGCATTTAGCTTAAACATTGGCGCATATGCAAAGGTATTAATATTTAACAATTTGACGTTTGTTTTGAAATGAGTGAATGACTTTCAGTATTTCGCAAAATTTTAAATGTATTCATGGACAGATTTACATAATCTTTTACCATGTAAATGATGCATTTGTCTGCCTTTTAGTGCACTTAAATGATGCATTGTATGCTTTTTGGTATATTTGCATAGTTATAAGACTAGATTGGATACAATAGATAATTTGAGACTAACATGCCTGTAACGAATAGGTTTGGGATAATTTAAGACATTTTCTCTTATATATAATAACCTAACAAAGAGATTATTTACATAACTAAAAACAAAAACTTACCAAGTCAGCAGTCTCCATCTGTACAGGTCCTTTACTTGCCTTTAGTGCAGCTGCTAATTCTTCTGCCTGTGCTAGAGAGAAAAGCACAATAAGAGAATACCTCAACAAAAGAAAAATAACTATTTATTAACATTCCTTACGAAAAAAACAAATGATGGTGCAAAACTAGTAAGAACGGCACGGAATGAAAATATTTTCAGCATACAAATTATAAAAAAGCATCATAAGAACTTAATAAGTAATACCTTACGAGCCCGGGCAATGATAATCTGCTCAGCATTCTCTTCTTGATATTTAGCAATATTAGCTTCAATTGCATCAACATCTATTCCTTCTATTAAATTGAAAGCTAAGAAAGGAGCAATTTGAAATTACCACGCAAGACAAAATTAAGCGCATGAAAACGAGAGATCTAGCTGAAAAAATACTGACTCATATCTTCCACTTCTTCCAAATAGTCATTGTACTCTTTTAGGGATGTAAAATCATCTTCCCTTTTATTGAATCTGTAGAAATATAAAAGAAAAATAATGCGTGTAAAAGAGACTTTGCAACGAGAGAGTTACTGATTTAATAGTGTATTGTCTTGGAAGATATTCCTTATGGAACGATGTATCTGATGGGCTACAGAAAAAATGGGTTTCATATCAAGAAAGCTTAGAAAGAAAACATTATCTGTGATAAACCAGCTTGCTATGACAATCATACATCAAGGCAAAACAACTTAAAAACACAAATAAGCATGCACATCAAATTAAATTTAGGACAAAAATGAAATTTAAGAGAGATCAACAAGTTTGACAAAAAGCTAGTTAGCCTTCCAACTTGACTCAATACCCAAATGCAGAACACCCATTGAAATGAGAAGAAAGGAAAAAAAAAAATTGAAGGTCAAAATAGGCAACTAGGTTAAAAAAAAAAAGCATATAAAAAAACAATTTTAACAAATGGATTTCTATGTTGCTCTTAGTTGATTCAAACGTTTAATTCTTTCAGGGCCATAATCCCAGTGGCTCATCAATAAAATAAAACTTATAAAAAAAAAAAAAATTTGTTGCAACATGACATTACTTATTTTTATATTCCGATGTTCATATCAAGCTATTTGCCATCAAATGCGAATTTCAACTTCATCTCCAGGTTATTTATTCAGTGTTGATAAGAGAACTAATATGCTGATATGTTCCTTCAAATTTTTATAGCATGTACATATTATGATTAACACTTAAAAGTAAAATGACGTTCAGTGCCCTACATGATTTTATGAAGTTAAATGACAACAAAAATGTCATACCCAACAATGGACCATTCTGAAACATGAACCACACTTCCCTTAGCTCGATAACTAGGCCTCACTTAAAAAGATCATAAGAATTAGAAACTAAACTGATCAAACTGAATGTAGTCTATTCAACCGGTTTAATTTTAATTGGCGTAGCTTTGGTTGGTGAAGGCTTTATATGCTTTTTTTTTTTTAACTTGATTCAAAAAATACTGGAAACAATTTGAAAAGTCACTACCAAATCAAATAATATGGAATGATAGGGTTGTACACAGTCACAGACAACAATTTCTCCAATCTTCTAATTTCTTATTAGAAACCATCATGACAAGCTAGCACAATGGCAAAGAAATTATTTCTCCAAAAGTTTATTCATGCAAAAGGACTATGATTAGGAATGCTATTATAAGAAAACAACAAAACTAGAATGTGTTATCTTTAAAAAACACTAAATTCGAAAATATCTTTTTGTAGGGTTTTATAACCATATAATTGAATATACTTGCCACATATTTTCATACTTTTGTACTTCACTTGTATGTATGTATGTATGTATGTATGTGTATGTATATGGTCCTCTCATTTAAATCAATAATAAATGTGAAGTTTCTCTCAAAAACTCCTGCAACTTCAAACCATTCATCCTACTTCAATGCCCATATTTTCTTCCCTTCTCTTGCATTGTCCTGGTTGCATTTATAGATGTACTCATCGTGCTCACTTGAATTGCATTGCCCCACTTGCTGCTTCCACAACCTGCCAAACTTGCATGCACATATTGCTCCGGCATTTACATGTGCATTTGACTTTGTTAGTTTGTAGTGCTGATCACTATACTCAATCACGAAAAGCTAAAACCACACATTATCCCACATGCCCAATAACACACTTTTTCTCTCTTACGTCACAAATGGTTGAGAGCATAGGATTTGCTTTTGAGTGATGGATGTATTGATTTGGAAAGATTCAAGAGGTGTTATTTTAGGAGTGGAAATAACAGGTTAGAATTTAGATGAGGGGGTCTACATAAAATCCCAAGTTCTAGGTCGGCCAAGCAAAGAAGAGGCTAAACATTTAAATCCTTGGTTGGACTTTAGCTTAATTAATTGAGAAAAAAAAATAATCTACGCTTGAAAATACTTGAAAATTTTTTGTTAGGATGCCTAAATGTGATATGAAAAGTTTCATGATTTTTTATAATTGTTTGATTTGTCCTATAAGTTTTAATAAAAGATTACAGGAATGCAGTCTGGACACTAGGTTTTTGTTTGAACTTTTGGAAGAGGTTTAGAGATTGGAAAAAATTAAGAAACCTCTTGTTAATGGTAAGAAATATTTGTCAGTTGGATCTAGAACTTTTCATAAGATTCCAAGATTGCTTAGGGTGACCAAAAAGACCAGGGAACCATACTAGGACTAATTTGCCCATGGCTTGGCTGAGAGCTCTATGAAAAGTTTTTGCTTACGATATTGCTGGATGAAATTATAGTGAAAATTTGGAGATGAAATAGAATGCTGAAGTAAGATTTCCTAGCAAGAGAAAACTAAAATATATAGATAAAATAAATCTATCACTCACCAAAACAATTAGGGTTGTGGAAGGTCACCAAATATCCCCTTGATTTGGCCGGCCGCCAAGCCTCCAAATCCTGGAAGATACTCCATTTTTTTCACATGTAACAACAATTAAGTTCGATACATATATGTATATGTATATATATATATATAAACAAAGTGATCATGAAATAAGCTAACATGTATATCTCTATTAGAACATAAGGGTCATGCAATAATATGATATGTTCCTAAACGAAAATGTTATACAATTATATTTAACATGTATATTTCATGACTAACGATATGTAGAATCATATAATTTGATTTAAGACAAAAAAAAAAGTAAGAATATATTTAAAAATAAGAAACATTATTGTAACTTAAAAGTCTAATTACTCACCTCAACCTTGTTTGTTCGTCTCACTTACTCTAGCTTCAGATCTTATAGGTTTAAATATTTTTCAAATCTTAATTGTTGTTATAAATTAATATTTCAATAACATTAAATTTAAATTAAATAAACAAAACTAAAATTTCAATTATCTTATACTATATCCTTCAATGTAATCCATCTCGGAAGGTACTTTCTGATTTAAATTTAATTTATTATTATCACTAGAAGAAAGGGTGAAGTAGAAGAAAGAAAAACTTGATTTATTGATATTAATCAATCTAATGCAAAACAGTTAGGCAAACCTATATATATTCTTGGCGAGGAAAAGTGGGGGTTTGGGGGAGGAGTCGCCCGTGAGAAGCTGTTGGTCACCGTAATCGAAATCCCGTCGCCCGCCTCAGAATGATGTTTCAATTTACATATAGATTTAAGTTTAAAATCAAATATGAAAATCAAACTGACCCCATGTTTTTCATAGTTTAAATGAAAGAGCTTTTCCGAGGGATAAACACAAGACATGATGATGAGGCTCGATCAAATAAACTAAGATATATATGACTTTCGTTTGGTCTGCGAAACCGTTTTATTTGTCGACAAATTCCCCTATTTAATAAGAAAAATTAAATAGGGTTTATTTTAAGCTGGGTTCGGAAAAGCTTCCTATAAGGGCAAGCTCCTATAGTTAATTATATCTTAAATGACCGAAATCACTTAAGAATACTCTCAATAAAAATCAGGAAAAATTAAATGACCGAAATCCTATGGATTGTTGTTTTAATTTCTAGGAAAGGAATGGTTTAGCTGGGGAAGATATGTTCTGCTGTTGAAGATGGCCGTGTTGCCCACCGCGCTAACTTCAAGCTCCTTATCGTGACGAGTTTAAGTTTTCTAGGTTGTCCAGTTATAATGTCAAATCAAACGACCCTATGGTAATAGTCCTGTAAACACCCTATATGAAAAGGAGGCATGTTTAAGGCTATGTAATATAAAATGTGCAGTACAGGACAAGCAGTAGAAAACACAATAAAAGAAACAGTGTACATGTCATACATAACAGTAGCAGGTATAGTAGAAGGAACGGTATAACATGCTATATAGAGTGGTGGCAAGTACAGTAAAAGGACCAGTATAACATGCTTCACAGAACAATAGCAAGTAGAAACAAGAATAATTTAACATTTTGTACATAACAGTAGCAGTTATAGTAGAAGGAACGGTATAACATGCTATATAGAGTGGTGGCAAGTACAGTAAAATGAACAGTATCACATCTTTTACAGAATAATAGCAAGTAGAAACAGGAATAATTTAACATGCTGTCCATAACAGTAGCAGGTATAGTAGAAAGAACAGTATAACATGTTGTACAGGGCAGTAGCAGGTATAAACAAGAATAATATAACATTCTGTAAATGTAAAACGAACCTGTACGCCCGTGGGCTCCACTATTTCTTAAATGTAGCAAGCTGAAATGTATTGCAAAAAAACGAAGTTTGGAAGAAAAGCCATCCAAGAAATCCGAAGAAGAGTGTAACGATGACTCATGGTCGAAAACTCGAGAAAATCAACGAGAAAAGACTCAAGTAAACATCTTCAAAAATCTCAGAGAAATCTTGAAGAAAAGAAAAGAAACATGAGTGCTTTGTCCAAAGCTTCGATAAAACAAAAAGTTCAGGTAAGGGGGACCGCAAACACTTGTGTAGGGCTAGGCTCAGATATATGTATATGTACTTGAGGGTCCACGAAGGCTACTCGGTCACCCGAATGTATAGAACCCGTCACTCGTCTAGAAGTGTGTCTTGAACCTCACCTAGAGGGCTACTTCCCAGCCTAAACAGATATTTGTCAGGTGGACAATCAATTTTAAAAATGTATTTTAAAATTTATGTTTTTGACATGCACATAGGGCTCAAAAAAAGAGATTATCAAATTTTATTTTATGACGAGAAATATATTTTTATTTTATTATTTTTTTTTGAAATAAGTTTTAACGATTTTTATTGTCCACAAGTCGATTACGCTGTCGGGCGTGGGACTGCCAACTATCTAAGGAGGTTCGAGCCAACTACCGCTAGACTTATGTCGGTGAAGGATACCGTTATCCTATTGTTCATCAAATACCTGGATCTTGATGTTATAGGATAGGACATCTTTATGCTCTATCTTCGGTGTGCCTTTATCATCACCACCCTACGCCCCAAAACAAACCACTTGCAACTTTGCTTGATGGTTTCACGTATAACAAAAGTATATACGTGGACACTTATGCGTCGGACATAAACGTCGAAAAACTGAACCAAAGAAACAAGGAAAGAAAAGAACAAAAATGGGGTGAGAGAGAGGAGACACTGATCCATCTAAAACACCGAAAAGAAGAATAGATCAGTTCTCAAAACTTCTATCGAAAAGACCTGAAAAAGTAGGGCCCAAGGTCTTTCCTAACAAACATAAAGGGTCACTTTGCGCTGATTTACATAAAAGGTCACTTTGCGCTGATTTTCAAACCCCAAAGACGTAGGATTAATCACAAAATGAGACTTATCTCCAAAATGAGACTTAGAAATCTCCCAAACCTCACAAAAGGAAAATGATTCAGAGAATACCACCATTAGTACTCCCAAACTTATGCAAGAAATCGAAATCTTCCAACCTTCGAATTAATCAATAGCCTCATATATCAAATAAGCATAAAATCTTCTCATAAAACTAAATAAATGCTCACGACCGAGGTCAATACAAAGAGATGAACAGCAGGTAAGGCTCTCGGCCAGGGCAACAAAAAGGAAAGGGGGAAGCTATTAAAGCTCACGGCTAAGAGCAGCAAGGGATAGCTGCTAAAGCCCACGACCAAAGGCAACCCAAGGCACAAGTAAGGCTCACGGCTAAAACAGCCCAAGGCCAAAAGAGGTTCACGGCTAAAGGCAGCAAGGGACAGCTGCTAAAGCCCACGACCAAAGGCAACCCAAGGCACAAGTAAGACTCACGGCTAAGGCAACCCAAGGCACAAGGGGCTCACGGCCAAGGCAACCCGAGACATAGAATTAGAGGAGGCTCACGACTAAGGCAACCCAAGTCAATTGTATGAATATATTTGATATACATGAGAGAGTGAATGGACAAACCCTCACAAAGCCTCCAAATCGACTCCAATTTCACCAAGTAGGACATAAGGAAATTATTCAACCCATTCTTCAATCACCTCACTTTATAGATAGGGCAAAGACATACATTTAAACTTAACTCATCGATCAACACCCAAGCCACTTCGTGTAGGAGGGGCCAAACAACCCCAAGGGATTGCCAGCAAGCTCACGGGTAGGGGTAAGAATAAACCAAATCAAGCTCCCAAGCTACCTCTCGGGTAGGAGCAGAACCAGACAGAAACCGAACCCCAAATAGGGGTTAAAGCGAATAAAATTGAACCCACCCACGACTCTTGAGCAGGGGCAGGAACAAACACCGCAACAGGCTCTCGGACAGGAGTCAAGGCAAGCAAACCGAGCCCTCGAACAAAGCCAAAAGCAAACCCTTCAAAGCCTATACATGAAGCTTAAACAGTTAGGACAATGTTTTAACCAAAACCAAAAGCCAAGCCTCAATAAAACCAACATCCCATGCCCTTTCAAGGTGAAAACCGAGCCCCAATGGAGGCTAGGAACCAAAATTTTATAAGCCACAAATGCAATTTATGGCAATAAATCCAAACCCAGTCATCCTTGAGAAAACCGAAAACCAGCATGGGCCAAAAAAAATCAAGCCGCAGCTAAGGCTCAAAATCAGGCCACCATAACAGTTAGAAAGACACCTTCATGCCTTCAAAATATCAAAACATAGGGCCACCACATGCTTCAAATAAGAACAACTGTAGAACTTTTTCAAACCAATATAAACTTTTTCCTAGCATGCATTTCGAGTAAGGGAAAGCCACAGGAAGCCAAAACCGAG
>NW_018240513.1:205276-217016 GCF_001263595.1 Phalaenopsis equestris | reverse complement strand
ATGCGACATAGGGATCGAGAGATGCGGAGGATTAGATCCTCGCAGAGGATACAATTTGCGGCAGAGGAGATCGAACCCATATCGCAGAAGATAGAATACACACGAAGGAGCGGGCCAGACAATCGAACGAGCCACGTTAGGGCAAAGGTAGGCCCACAGACGCGAAAGTGAGGGGGGAGATAGATTTAGGTTAGGGATTTTAATGTGAACTATTAATTATAATAATAATAATAATATATTATTTATTATTATAAAACACTTAAATAGGTATTTTCCCCAAGACGCGCCGTCGCAATAAAGCGAACGTCCCCCTTAAGCAAAATTGACGTTCCAGACGCATCGGCGCAGTCCGTTTCGTCATCCGGAGTCGTCCGGACAACCTCATCGCCGATCGGGCTAAAAACGCGTCGCAGTCTGAATCCTATGAAAATTTCGGCTCGAATTCGATTAAACATGACAGCGAAGAGCGCAGCGGCGCCAAATCAACGAGTAAAGTCAATCCTAAGGCCGACAATCCTATAGGAATGCTCATTGAGTTCCTTCGGAGTAGCCTTACCAGCTAAACAATAGCGGTCAAGACTACTACATGAAACATCAAGTCGAGCAAAGAAAGGTCAATAATTGCTAACAGGGAGGGCTCCTTCACTAGTTTTCTAGGAGTAGTCGACAAGGAGTAGTCGACAGAACCTACGGTTAGATCCTAGGCTACTAAGGAGGGGAAAACTACACCTCGACCGAAAGCGAGGTCAACATGTACTTGTATAACAAGTATATACTAGGCAGAAATACAAGGCTTGGGCCACATAAGCAAAACAGAAGGTGAACCCGAGCTAATTAATTAATCTTCTCCTGTATCGCATACAACATAGGGAAGGACTACATTCCAAATAAAACAGAGTCAAGATTTGTCTCTAGCCCTTATACAACTCCAAAGAAACACATTAAGGAAGACTGTTATAGCAGATACCTCCATGCGTTGTTTATTGGCTAAGTATTTGAGCCAATTTTGTTGGTTCTGATAAAAATTCTAGGAGTTATTTTAGTTCAGATTAGTTGTGTTGTGAACAGTTAGTGTTGGAATGAAATAGAGTCGTTTTATTTTTGTTGTCATGGGAAAAAACTGAATTCTGTCTATGCTATGGTGGTTCTTGTTCATTGATTACTCATTTTATACCTGTGTCTTTTATGTTCATTGTTGACCAAACCGTGTCACTTACAAATAGAAACATTTGAGTTTATTCTTGTTTCTTAGAATCATTTGAGTTTATTCTTGTTTCTTATCGCTGTCACATTTTTCCGCAATTACTGTTGTTGATGCACTCAATTGATTGTGTTAAGCAGACACACATAACTATAAGAGGAAGTTACACAGGTTGCGCCATATCTCAATGATGATCATTGGATACATGTAAAAAAAACACCCCTTCAATTGACCATGCTAATATCGGCATTTTCAAAAAACCACCATAGAAAAAATTTCTAAAGACATGTTTCGTGATTCTACTACCAAGTTTCAATTCCTTTTCATCGCCAACCTTGAAAATAAAAAAAAAAGGACGGCAATTAGAATTTTTATGCTGACTATCGAGCCTTAAACCATGCAACAATTTCTCACCAATTCTAACAATTAATGAGATGCTTGACAAAATACAAGGTACAACAAACACATCCAAACTCGACCTCTGTCTTGCAAATAAAAAAAAACGGCAATTATAATTTTTATGATGACTATCGAGCCTTAAATCAAGCAACAATTTCTGACTAATTCTAACAATCAATGAGATGCTTGAAAAAATACAAGATACAACAAACTCCTCCAAACTCAACTTCTGACTCTGATATTTTCATGTTCGAAAGACAAAAGATGACGTCCACAAAATAAGATTCCAAACCCACGATGGCCATTACGGTTCACAGTAATGCTATTTAATTTGGCAAATGCATCATCCACATTCCAAAATATCATGAATAAAATACTCAAACCAAAATTTAGAAAATTTGTTATCGTATTCTTTGACGACATTCTTATCTATAACAATTACCATTCTAATCATTAGGATTTAATTTTCATATTCCTAATAGACAGCAAATTTCACTTCAAATTTCTCAAATATTTGTTCAGACAATCACAAAGCAATACTAAAGACAATTTTTTTTCTACCATTTGTAGTCCAAAAATATGACAGCCAGATTTACATCGTTCTCCATTGGCCACTTCTGCATAATCTCAAAGCCCTCCAAAAGTTCCTCAAACTAGTTGGGCATTTATAAAAGTTTGTTTGTGATTTCGCAAACATTGTCAACTTACACATAGCAAGGCTACAATGTGATGGCTTCATGGACATATGTAAATAACCAAGACATTAATAAGTTAATTAATAAAAAAAATCAATTAGTTAAAATTATTGGATAATGTTAAGAATTTATCTAGTCAAGGACAGAAAATTTTAATTCAATATGCCAATTGTTCAATTTTTAATAGGTTGTTAATTTATTATAAGTAAATAAGAAAGTCCTTTTAAAAAAAATTTATAATAAAAAATCAAAAGGGAGATTGGACCTTTAGGTTAGTTCAATCGAACGAGATCAAAGAAAGCAAGTTTCAAGCACTTATGAGGCGAGCAAGTGGAAGTGGAGAAGAGGCAAACAAGAGAGAGACTAGTGGCGTAAGTGAGTCAATCCAGATCGAGCTCAGGTCGATAAGTGGCTCGTTAACTGAGCTCGATGAGCTGACAAGTCAAGCTCGAGCTAACCCCGACTCTACTCGTAAGATCATGACCCGGCTCGTTTTAAAAAAAAATTAATATAAAATATACTTAAAATAAATTAAAATTGAAGGCTTTAACTTTAAAGTATTTAAAATATTAAAAAAAATATATTTTGTATTTTATATTAAGTGATTTTTTTATTGCTTCTCTCCTAATTGCTCATTCTATTTATCATTTTATAATACCACTATAATAAATTAATATTATTTTCTCTTAAATGATAAACAACCATGCTTGAACTCGTAAACTTAAGCTCGAGCTTGAGCTCATTCAAAAAAAATCAAGCTCAAGCTCAATTCGAGTGTAGCTCAAGCTCGACTCGACTTGTTTACACCTCTAAGAGAGACTAAAACTAGGAAGAGAGCAAGTAAGCTTGTGGGACAGAGGGGGACAAATGTGAACAATCATGAGGCAGCTTGAATGTGGCATCAAGCATGCGCTAAAGTAAGAAGTTTGGGCCAGAAATAACAATAGAAGGATGAGATTACCTCCTCCTCTAAGCCTTCTTCTTGCTTTAGGCTTGATTTAAGGAAAATTATACTTAATCAAGGTTTCATTTCTCTTCTTCTGGTAACAAGATTGTTTAGAAAGAATGTTATGAAATGGTTTCAGGAGAAGATTCTTGTGAAAGTTTAAACCATTAAGATGTAAATCTATTTTTAATTTGCTTGAAAACCCTAAATCTTCAAGACACTCCTTGCTCTCTAAAATAATATCAATCTTACTTGGTGTAAAAATGCATATTATCCCTTCTTAAAACTGACGAATGCTAACTCATAAGAGTCTATAAGAATTTTATTATATCAGATTTTGAGTACTGTCAGACTTTTATGTATAAGAAAAGAATATAAAATTTTAATTAGTGAAAAATATTTTTATTAGTAAAGTCTAAATTAAAAAAAATGAATCAATTCTTGTAATTTTTTTAACTTTTTTTAACTATATGAAAATAAGAAATTAATAAATGAGGTTTAATTGTTATAATGAAACTATAGGTGAAAAGAGTTAAGATTCACATATTAAGGAAATAAAAATTTAATAAGATAAAAAAAATTTATGTGTAGATAATTTTGATAAATAAAGTTTACATTATTCCTAAAAATTGTTTGCTTATTATAAAAATAACAATAATAATAAATGCTTGACTTGTGTCAATATATTAGTATATAACAATTTAATATTCTCTAAAAGAAAAGAAATAGAATTGCTATAGATGATTGTGTGCTTATAAATGTGAATTTTTTAATATAAATGTGAAGTTAATAATAGTTAAGGTATTAAGTTATGAGGAAGGATAAGATGAATATAAATATTAAGGAATTCATCTAATTTTTACTTTGCATCTGCCATATACTTGGTTTGTGTGATTGTTGTATACGAGTTAATTAATGATGTATTGATCATAAAGCTTAGTAGTTAATTTGAATCCAAGGATGTAAGATGGGAAATCTCATTTCTGGATTGAACTAATTATAACTATGGGTCTGTTTGGAGTGGTTGTAGCTTCTTAAAAAGGTAGTTGTAAACCTTCAGTTAAAAAAAACTACCTCGGAAGCTGTGAAGGAAATTATAAATATATTTTTTTCAAAAAAAATCTAACAGCAGCCAACTTTCTTATAGCAACTATACTTTAATAGGTTAGTTGAAAAGAGCAGCTTCCCACGATAAAAATTTCTAAAAAACATCAAGTAAACAATTTCCTAAATAGAGTTGTGGTGACGGTCTAAAACACAAAACAGACAGAAAGATGACCCAAATAGACCCTAAACACTTGTATTAATATGAGAGTTTTATGATTCTACTTCTTTATATGCAGAAGATAATTCACTATCATGCAACATTAATGCAAATAATTCATGATGATTTACCTTTTCAATGCAATATAATCCTTAATATTGAGATAAGAGAAATGTAATTTTTCAAGTTATAATTCGAAAGCTTTTATTGTACAATGTAATATTCCCTACTAATAGATATTGTATGAAAAGAAGAATGAATAAAAAATAAATTGTGTATAAGCATGCCTATATGTGCATGTGAAAGATGGGGTCACCTCCTTATGATACTAGCTTGAGACTCCAATATATCTACTCAAATTAAATTAGTACTCATTTGTTATGAGGCATGTTTTAATAGGGAATGTATCAACTAGGGGTGACTTAAATTTTTAGATGATGCTCCTAAGACAGATATATTAAGTATAGGCTAAAATAATAATTTATGAAATTTAAAGCTCTATAAAACAAAAAGCTCAATACACATTCCAACCCTTACTGTTCAGATGAATGTGATGATTCTATTACTATACATAACTAACTACAAAGCAATTTTGAAGTTCATAATAGTTATTGCAAAGAAAAGCAGGTTTTTTCATTCCCATGCAGCTAAGTTTTGATGATTAGCATGTATGGTTCTTCTCTCTGCTCTAAATAATTTAGTTTATAATTATAATGTAAGCATTGAGTTATATATGAATAACTCATCCCTTTAGTTTGATAAATATTTTTTAGGAATCTCTTTTGAAGTAGATGGATGAAAATGTATGATTCTATATGCTAATGGCGTGAATCAACTAACAATAGCTACTAGTATAGTTTTGTTACTTGTATAAAAAACTTCAATATTTTTTGTTTCAAATGTCTTTTAATAATTGTTTTATTTTAAGATATATGTATATATGTGAACATCTTTATGTTAAATAAGGATTTATGGTTTGTTGGATCCTTTGTGTACTAAAAATTTTATATGAAAAGAAAAAAAGAAATAAAAAAAAAAGATTTGAATTGTTATGGTATTTTAAACTATGAATTTTTGTCTGACAGTCTTTCGATACTCCAAGCTTAGCAAGCCATTTCATGACAACATTGATAGCCAAACAAGCTTTAGCGACACTCAAGCAAACATTGACAAACCTCCAACACTTGCCCTTTTAGAGTTCACTAAGCCATTCACCATTGAACACAGATATCTCAGGGAAGAAAGTGCATCCTTGTACCAAGAAACTAGACAGATTGCCTTCAAAAGCAACAAACTGGGCCCCAATATGCAACAATCCTTCACGTAAAACAGTGAAATAGTCTCCATCATCAACAAAGTTGCCAAATGATGGCAGTACCTATTAGAGTTTCGTTATACCATTCATAATAATCAGTAGAGCATCCAGCAGATCATCGCTCAAGTTATAAAAATGCCAAAGCAATATTACTTTCTACTAAAAAATATTGGGCTAAATTCTACAATCGCGGTGCAAACAAAATGCTGACTTATTATCTGGGTTGTATTTAAGGCAAGCTGTTCAGTACAATACACCTAACATTACCTATATTAATCAACTACACAAATTATGATATGACACACATGTTGCACGCAGAAACTGCAACTAATTCTGAACTTATGTTATCCAAGAGGGCGCACGCTGAAACTGCAACTAACTCTAAAGCTATGTTATCCAAGGGGGTTTAATAAGAAAGAATGGTTGAATTTAAGTATGAGTGTTCGACCAGCAACCTCCTCAATTAAACAAGAACTCTTGAACCATTACCAAACAGTCGTTATAGGTGGCCATGGCAAACTCCACAAGACATTGCAGCAAATTCGTGATTATTATCACTGACTTAAAAAAATAACATAGCATCAAAGCAACAAACCAAATCTCTAATTATCATGAAGCAGAGAGCAAAATCTGGGAAAGCTACGGATTATGCAGAAACCTGAAAACTAAGAGCTTTCTTAATTCAGCTTTTACATTACCCTAGTTTACTGTAAATCCTCAAAAGGCTGGCGCATGACTAGACCTGAACAAAGATTCTAACTTTTCTTTTTTCTTCCCTTCGCTCTTATTCAACACGACTTCTTATTTTCTAGCGCTAGAAAGATGAACTTCACAAAGCAGTAGAATAATGAAAACAACTAGTAAATTGAAAGGATAAATAGGAGGAAAGGAGAGGCGGCGTACATGTTGGAGATTCGCTTTCGTATTGCCATCTCCTTGGCGAAGGAGTTGCTGCTCGACATGACTACCATCCCTGCAACCGCCGCGCTTCTCCTGCTGATTGGCAAAGCGTCAGTCACGGTTGCGAATCGAAACGAAGGGACGGGTCTTCTGAGAAATCAAGGGCCGTGCATTCAGTGCTCCGTATCTGTGCTGAAGAACAAATATTTAAAAAAAATAAACATTTTCTCGCCCACTCCCATTTTGTTAGATTTTTAAATTTTTTGGGGGCTAAAATTTAAAGATATTAAGAATTAGTAAATTCCGTAAATCCGGATTTAGTAAATCATGAATTGTTTAAGTCTGAAATATTGTTTAGTAGTGAATTTACTAAATCATTGAAATTCAACATAATTGTTTGGCATGTAAGTAGAACAAATCGAATATTTCTTCATCCAAATCATGTAAATCAACCGATTCATGGGATTTAGTGAATCTGGGATTTAAGACTAAATCTGTGAAATCCAGATTTATCAAATCCACAACTTTTTTTTCGTCCAAAATGACCGTTTGAAAAAATTTAGCCTACATCCAGATTAATTTTTGCTCTAAAGTTGTTGTCATACAGCCCCTATATTATGAAAATAAGGATCATGTCTAACTTTATTATAAGAGAAATGGATTAAAATAGCCAAGGCCAATTAAATATTGTGGGTAGTATCTTATAGACTAAGGCATATCCTATATTAAGAGTCACAAGGCAAAGTGATCAAATCGACTAACGTATAGTCTGCATCAGCTTATCAATAGCTAAGAGATGAAATTACCCCGAGCATATCTTATGTCTGATGATCAAAATAAATAGGCATTTGCATCAATTGATTATATATAAAACCCTTATATGGTTAGGGAACATTCTATATCAATGATCAATTATCAAGTGAATTCTAAAATTAACCAGGGTATGTCCTACATCAATCAACTAGATAGATGGCTTTTATGTGATCAAGGCATATCCTACATCAAGGATTAACTTAAAAAAACCTAGAATAGTTAGGGCATATCCTATGTTGAGTGGAAGATTTTGTTTGATAGCGTATATCCTACTCCAAATATCACTAGACATAATGATTAAAGTAATACTAACATTTTATGTGTTAACTCATCAATAATTAAGAGTTGAAATTGTCTAGGGCATATTTTGTGCCAAATGATCTAACTAACCATGACATATCATGCATCAATTAATTGGATAGAAGGCCCTTATGTGAACATGGCATACCCTGAGGTGATGATCAATAATAAAAATGCTTAGATCAGCTAAGGCATGTCCCATGCCAATCATTCAATTACATATAGATGGACAAGTCCATTAGAATTTAATCAAAAATTAAATTACCTAGATTAAGCTAGGCTCTGACATGCTTGAGTGTACATCAATCAATCAATTAATATAAATTAATTTCAAATCTAAAAGAAAGCTCATGAATCAGGCTGAGTAAGTCTTAATGTAGAAGATAAATCATTGTGAACAAAAATAGTTGATGGCATTTGATAAAGCATCTTTCAAAGTGATAGGATGTTGATATATAATCTGCTTAACTTCAATTGAGAGTGCATTAAACTATTAAAAGTATCCACTAAGAATTTTGACACTTTTCAATTAGAAAACCTGTGTTTATATGATGGAATTGACTTCTCAAAAGTTCTCTCAAGGAGAAGTAACTATGATAAAATTAATGGGTTTTATTAATCTGGACATAGTCCAAAGATGCATCCAAAAAAATATTCAATATGAGAGAAACTTTCTATTTTCCTTATTAAGTTTTCAAAAGATTGGATTTTCATGACATAAGGATGTTTACCTTAATATGAGATCATCGTATCTTCTCTCAGTATAATTTCTCAAAGTAAATCCATATTATTAAATCAACATATCCTTGTGTAAAAGACATTAAGTTAAAAAAATGACCACCTTGAACATCATGTTTTCTTACTCGCATTATAAAAGTTATAATTTTTTTGCATTTAAATTTGCATAGATACATTATGTGATGCATAAACACAACACATTATATACGTCAAATTTTAAAATAAATTTATTATATAATTGTCTTAAGTGTAATACTTCATCCAACATCTTCCTTTAATGAGTGAAATTGGAAGGTCACCTCTTACGTCAATTAATAAATAGGCTCCTTATTTATAGAACTTTTCAATCATAGAGAGTCCCTTCCAAGTTGGTTGCAACATTCTGTAATTAATTAATTCTCCCATAACAAATGTTCGCATTCTACTTATGTCATCATGGTCTCTAATCATATGAACTCATTATAACTCAAAATTTTGTTCCACAAGTAGTTTAAACTCATATGAATTATTCAACTCCTTTAATTAATGATGGTATTTTGAGTATTTCTTATGCTGATTTTTAATGAAATACATAATGAAGAAAATTCAATTTCTAATGGAAGCATTGCCTTAGACCCAAATGTCAATGCATTAGGAGTAAAGCATATGGGAGTGCAATTATAAGTTTCATGACAACTATAATATCTCCGAAAGTTTATTATGCTATTCCTTCTTAATATAATGAAGGAGTTTCTTAATAAGATTTACCAAAGTCTTGCTAAAAGCTTCTATTGAACATTTGCCTTTAGATAAAATAATACATAATATCACCAACTGGTTTGACAGTGATGGATAAATCTATGTCTTTTGGTATTTTAAAAAGCTAAACATTGTCTTATATTAACTAATGATGCACACCAAGTCTATAGATGATATAATCATTAAAAAAGTGAAGTGCTTTTTTTTCCTTAACCTCTCTTAAAGGAATGCCTTCTACGTATTTATAAAAATAATCCATGGCTGCAACTATAAATCTATGGGCTTTACATTAAGGGTATTCAATGTGACATAAGATTTAGTTCTCAAAGTCTTAAAGGGCCACGACGCTACCCCAAGATGCAAAATAATTAGTAGTTGATGCAAAAATGGAGTAAAAGTTGACATTAATAACACTTCTTTGCATAGTTAATGAAATTTGGAGTCATTGAAGGTCATAATAATGATATATTTTAATTCTAATATCAACTTTGGGCCAGATTGATAAGACCCATGCACCTCACTCATGACCCTGTGGGCTTTATATTTCTCAAGGTAAAACAACCATATTTGATCATATGAGCATCAATTTAAGACATGGTTTATGAGCATAAATGATAATGATCTCTTTTGCATTTGAATTTCAAGAACAAAATCATCTAAGAGTCTTTCCTTGGCTAAATAGTCAATAATATTATTTTTCCACTCATCATGTACAATTGATAACATTAAGGCATCTGGTCCACATGAAAATGTGTTCTTAAAAAAAGCAATGTGCACATGATCCTTTTATTCTAGATCACTACTACTACATAGTATTCACTTACATTAGACAGCTTTTTAGCTAACTTAAAAAGAGCATCTAATCTGCTATTAATAGAACACAATATTTTATTCAATATCTTGTTAGGATTTTATTTCGACATGGCAATAAACCATTTATATAAAAGTAAATGTTTGGTCTTAAAAATTTTCTATGTCCTCATCACTTGACTAATAACAAATTGAGAATAACTAAAAAGCTTAATTTTTTTATCTTAAAATAATGGTGATTTTTAAAACTAAAATTTAATCTTCTTATTGTACGTTATTATTGGTACATGGCTCTTTCAAATCGTATGAATAGTAAAGAACACCATTTTTAGGGTATGCAAAAATAAAACTACCAACTTTAATTTTAGGGATTGGTTGAGGTGGGTCTTCTTTTAATGATGATACCTCATGAAAGTAAAGTTTCCATGTTTGAGGATCAATCATTTATATATGCTCATCCAAAAAGTTATTATTAAGAACAAAATTAATTAGTATTAGAGGATAACTAAGATGTCAACAAAAAGCTGGCCTCTTAAAGGGTCATTAGGAGAATATATCTATTTATAAACTGCAGTAATATCATAAATGACTTGTCTAAACAACAAGCTATAATAGGATGAGTCATCAAATATTATATGGGTTTTACCCTTAAGATTATATTCATATAATATGATAATGCATAATGTCTCAAATTTTGCTAAACGTCAACACCAAATATTAATTTTCATTTAGTGGATATATCATCTCAATTAGGATAAATACGAGGTAAGATAATAAAAGTATTTTCTATGCCCTTATCATTATTTTGAGAAAATAATGCAACAACTAACTCATCTAACATTATGATATACAAAATAGGTGCTCTCCATAGAACTAAGGTTACTATTACTGATGGATTTAACATGTGTTGTTGAAGATCATTTGAAGCTTTTTTACATACTTTATCTCAGAAGAAAAGGGCATTCATTTTTGCCAAAGTAGTAGAAGACTAGAACTTTCTTGTAAAATTAGATATGAATCTCCTAAGAAATATAAGCTTTCCTTAAAAAGAACAAAGTTTCATCAGACTCTTTGGAGGCCTTATCCCTAAAATTTTCTCTATATTTTTAATCAATCTCAATGCTTTTACTTTAAACAAAGGGCCATTAAATTTTTCTTGAAAAAATTTTGAATGCATATTTTATAGGATTCTTTTTTAGAATATACTGAATAAGACACTGACATGATTGTACTTCAATGATATGACCATCTTCTATATGGTTTTCAATGACCATGTCATCTATATAATATTTTCATAGCTTTTATGAGCCCATGACTCACCAGTAGATTTTGATGATAGTAGAAATAATTTGAGTGTGTTATCATTTTGTTTAAGTGTTTTAGGGACAAAATACTTTTCCAAGATCAAGAACGTCAAGGTTGAAAATATTTAGGTCTAGTATGTTGATCTCGATTGTTCTTATGTAACAATATAATAATGTATGCAATTATATTCTCCACTTATCTTTCCTACTTTGCAACAACACCAACAACTTGATCCTAAAGAAAATAAGAAGTCTACTTTTTAATATATATATATATATATTGGGATGCTACACACGTATACGCATCGTTATCTAGA
>NW_018240513.1:200898-205246 GCF_001263595.1 Phalaenopsis equestris | reverse complement strand
TACTACACAAGTATACGTATCGTTATCAAGTAATATAGGACTTTTTTATTAAGCCCCGAATATCAAACCCACATAGATTATTCACAATATGCTTTATTAAGTAAAAAACTTCTATTTTAAAAAGGCAATTACTTAAACTAAAGATATTATCACAGTAATTAAAGTTCGATTCTTTTTGGTAGTATTTTTGATATTTTGGAAAGTTTGATTCTTTTAAATATTTTTTTATAATTGAAAATAAAGTAAATAAATATCTAATTTAAGGCAATATAAATAAAATATATTTTTTCTTATCATGAATCAGTAACAAGTATAAGATTTCTATTGTGGAAGTATGCAAAATTATGTTGTGTCAAATAGGAGCAATATTATTCTTTACCCTTACTAGAGATGCTATAAAGAACATTGACTAATTTAAAGTTTGAATAGTTTTAGTTCTGAAGACCGGCTAGGCAGGGAAGATACCAGCTCTCACTCTAGAGTTTTCTTGATTCCTTCCACCTGAGGGCTAACATCTCGTATTAAAACCTAAAACAATAAACCAAGTTAGGGGTTTTAACCTGTCACATTAAAGTACTCTAACTCTACACCCTTCATAGATTATTTCCCTATTTATTTGCACTCAATCGTATGAATTACATTCTCATCCATACAATCTCATGTAATTCTTTCTAATTGTTGACTGAGACAATATCATCTCCGTTCTTACATGTTCTCACAACAAATTTTAACATCTCGATGGGTCAAATCAAGAAGTAAATGAAGTACATGGAGTTAAATCATCACAACTTCTTCCAACATTAAAGATCAATACTCTCCACAACTTCCATCCAATACTTTAATTACTTATCATTTTAAGGAAAAAAGATAAAGAAAACTACTCAAAATTCATAGAGAAAACAAAACCACACTTCAGTTTAAAAGTAGAAATCATTGTCAAGCCAACAAGAAGCCTCAATTAAAACCAAATGTCAAATCCTCCACCAAAAGTCTTACAGCTCCTTTGAATCTCTTCTCTTCTTACAATACTCTTAACTCTCAAAATAAAACTAGATTCACAAGGAAAAATAAAGGTAGGTTTTTGGTGCCTTAAAGTTTCCCAAAGATGCACAAAAAACCCACAAACTGCCTCTCCAAAAGCTTCTCCAAGAATTATTTCAGGAACTCTCTAAAAGTCTCAACTTCCTTCTTTTATAATTCTCTAAGAGGTGCATTGGTATTTGTTCAAAATGTGTCCAAATTCAATGTATTCTCTAAGGGATGCCTCCTTTCATATATCTTTTAACCATATTTTTGTTTCTAGTGGTCATAACCACCCTCTTTAGCCAATAAGTGTCTCAAATGTCCCTTCAAAATTTGTGAAAATGAATTACCCGTCAAGTAACTATCATTGAAGCTTAAGCATGAGGCCTCTGGCGCTTAGGCGCGGCCTTCTTTGTTTCACTGGAGCTTAAGCGCCGGATTTGGCACTTAGGCACCAAAATACTTTTGCAACATTTTTGCATTTTTGCTCCATATTTGATCATTTTTCACTCCTTTTGCCATTTTTCACCTTTTTAGTTGTACTTGAAGAAAAAACACACAAATACCTTCCATTAAAGCGCAATATCTCAAAAAATAGGTATAAAAATGTGTATAAAAACACTATATATTTTATGTGTATCAAAATCCCCTAAACTTAAAATATTACTTGTCCTCAAGTGACACTTCAATCTTTAAAAACTAAATAAGTATGCTTATGTATATGAATTTTTTTAGGAGGTTCTAAAATTTTATTTTAGAAATATAGTAGTCTAATTTAGAAAACATTCTAGTGAATGATACCAACTTAAAGTTTAGAAATCCTTAAAGTGAATAAGTATGAAAAATATGAGTTCCTGTCTCATTCAGAAATACTTGTAGATTTTTCAAATATAGAACTTAGACATTTTATTTCCTCCACTTAAAAATTTTTATTAAGTATAATTTTACTTACTATATTATATCTTTAAACTTAAGAGTTTCTCAAGTCTTATAATTAAAAAAGATCAGATGTGGAACCAATTTTTGATTAAGCACTAATCCTCAAGCTTCTCCTCCCTTTTTCAACTTTTTCTTTTCTTTTCTTTTTCTTTTTCTTTTTTTCTCTTTTTTTTAGGTAAGGATTACTATATCTGGATAGACTTTTAATAATTTTGAATTCCACTCTTCCCTTCTTAAAGTAAAGAATTGATATTTTTCTTTTACTTAAAAACATAATAATAGCTTATGAAAATTATTTTTAATAAAAGAAATTTAAGTTTAAAAAATAAAAGTCTAATTCTTCCACGTTTTTCAAAAATACAATATCTCATACTAAAGATAGTTACATAATATTTATCATTTCTACATTTAAAAACTTTTAACTTTAAACTTTTCTACATCACTTATAAAATTTTAACTAAATTTTCTTACTCATTTATATAATCAAAATTTTACTTCCTTAATAGAACTTCATATACATGATCATTTTTCTTTTCAAATCAAATTCACTTATAACATATAAACTTAAATTTTTAACAAGCTTTAACATGTTAGCAACAAATATATATAAGCAATAATGAAAATTAAAATACATGCTTACAAGAATTTTTACACTCTATTGATACAAGTACAAAAATTTAAAACATGAGTAAAATTATTTTTGATAAAAATTATTTGATCAAATTTTTATCATTTTAATTTTAATTTAACATGTAAAGATTCATAAGACTTCTAAGTAGTGGATAACAACATATAAGAAAACAAACACACTGATATAAAAGAAAAGATGGTAGCAATTTTTGAATTTGAAGTTAAAACTAAAGCTAATAAGATTTTTAACTTTCCTAATACTAAAAAATAAGTTCAATACCAACTAACTAAAGCACACTTACCCATCTTATTTCACACAACTATTACCACAAAATCTAATCACAATATTAAAAACAAAACACAAAACACAATTATTAAATTAACAATTAAACATAACACCTCAACACAGCAAAAGGTCTACAACAAAAACAACAAAAAGTACAACTGTAGCAAGTTCACACAATATAGTACTTCAAATTATTATAAATTTAAAACAACCTTAGTCCTCCTCATCATCATCATTAGTGTCACCGCTATCCCAAAAAGTTGCAGACTCATAATCAAGATATTTTGGATATGAATGAAATTCCACTTCTTGTTTATCCCTAATGAGGCTCTCCAAAGATGAGTGAAATTTCTCCTCATAATCACTATGTGTTCTAACATATCCATCAATATGATCTACAAAATTTTCTAAATTTTGTACCTTATCTGCAGTAAAATTGATATTATCCATCATCCTCTTCAATAATTGATCCTGAGATTCAGTAGGCTAACCTCCAGATGTAGATGGTCTTGAGGTAGATGGTCTAAATGTAGAAGCACCAGAGGTAGAGTAGCAGACGTTGTCATTCCATAACTCCGTGAAAATCTTCCTCTCCAGCCAAAAATAGAGTGCTCTGAATATGATTTCACATTTACACTAGTAATGGGCTTGAGAGGTTACAACATTTCTTCCCAACTATCATATCTAACTCTTGCTTGCTCACACAAAGAAAAGATTAAGGAAGCAAATCCCAAACTTACAATAGTAGCAGCAGTAGCATAACTGATGATAGTCTGGTAGATAAGTGCCCCAATGTTGATAGGCTTAAACTGTTGAATACAATAATTTAATGTCGCTATTTCTCTAGTAACTTCACTGAGATGATTGGTTGGCAGTAGATGAGCTGAAATAAAATAATGTCATGCATTTAAGGTTGCATTTAACTTTGAAGTGGAAAAGTTGACTCGCCTTTTATTCGTAATCTTCCAGAATCCTCTTCCAACAGTCAAATATGAAATAATCTCATCCAACTTCATCTCAGTAGGACTATAGTTTGAATAAAAACACAAAGTAACGGGGGGCAACTGGTAAAACATGTTAATTGCTTCAGGAAAAAAATGGTACTAATTTTCCTCTGACCATAACTTGATCTTCTTCTACCTCTGGGAGATTAGCATAAAACTATCGAACTACAGAAATCACCGCTATAACAGAAAAATAACAGAATCGTTCCACTGTCGACAAACAATTAAATCTTCAACAGGTCCTCCTAGATTTTTAAAACATCGCTCCTGTATAAGTTTTCTTGATAGCAGGGCATCATTATATCAATCTTAAGCTTTTGAACTCACAAATTTACTTGAATCGAAATGGGACTTCCCCTTGCTCCTTTTCATTCTTGGTGTCATTTCTACAACATTTTCTTCTATGTTAGCACTGTTGTGATTTGCAGATTTGGTTTGAATCAAGTCTAAACTACTAAACTCAACT
>NW_018240513.1:183426-200820 GCF_001263595.1 Phalaenopsis equestris | reverse complement strand
ATGAATAATTTTTCTCCACTTTTCACCATGAATAGTGATTTTTGGGTTTCTCCAAATGTACTCATGGTGAAAATCCAAAATCCAAAATTTCTACTTAGAAGTGAAGCTCTTACCTCAAGAAATCCAAATCTAGCAAATTTGGCTCGAATCCACCAAGAAATCTCTAAAATAAGGTTTGCCCTAAACTTGAAATCGCAAAATCGAAAGGAAGAAGATGATGGCAGGAGCAAAAATGGAAATTTTTGGTGTTATTTCTCACTTTTAACCGTTAGCAAACTGGTTTTCGTGAATTTGCACTTAAGCACAAATATTTGGTGCTTAGGCGTCTACCTCTCGAGTTGCCTCACTCTTAAGCTCGGGATTGTGGAGCTTAGGTGCCAGTGCACGATTTTTGATATTTTTAATCTCAAGTAAAATGCACTATCAGCCTAAGTAAACCACCCCTAAATGGTCTTATAACACTTAAATAACTTTTTTCTTCCCCTTTAACTCTCCTCTCTCTCAAAATTCTCTAATATTACTAATTCAATTCGAAGTAAAAATAAAAAAAAAATTTCACAAACAAACACTTATATTCATTCACGGACTATTAAAAACAACATACAATACATAATTCTCATTCCAAAGAGTCTCGGATGAGAAAATTTCCTAAATACAAACACTAAACAACTTACACAATAAAACACATAATCACATAAACACTAAAAACAAGACCTAACACTAACACATAAAACAACTCCTAACAAGAAAATCTTAACGTAGAACTTAATTCCATTCTTCATTTGTTTGAACAAATTCCTGTCTCTCATTAATCTCTCCTTGGGCATTTGGAATATAGAGTTGATAAAACGGATAGTGATAACGTGCTCTGATGCAATCTTCTTCAATCCATTTCTTCTTTAGATACATCACCATATTAGCTTCCTCTATATTCTTCATTTGTTGGAACAAATTCATGTCTCTCATTAGTCTCTCCTTGGGCATTTGGAAAATATAGTTGATAACACGGACGGTGATGATGTGCTCTGATACAATCCTCTTCAATCCATTTCTTCTTAAGATACATTGCCTTATCAACTTCCTCTATATAACTGGTATGGCTAAATTGCATTTTTAATTGCCATCCAATATGCTCTAGATGTGCATTAACTTCATTTACCTTTGTTTCAATTGAAACCACGTTAACCTCAATTTTATTGATCTTTTCCGATATTCCTTCAATACTAACGGCTAAGAAACCGTTATACATCTCTTGTGCACTCTGACAAATGAATTTATTCCTCACATCCTCTTCCTTTTTCTTCAAATCCATCTCCCATGACGACATTTTCTCCAAATCTCTCTTTCTCTTAGACTTTTAGGGTTAGAATTTGATTGTGGTGAAAATCCTTTATAAAACCCTTCTATTTATAAGCCAAAATCCTTTTTATAACTCATAGACACGTTCTAAAACTGCCATGGCACGTTTAAGTAACCAATTTGTTATTAAATCTTTTAGAAATCAAAATTTGCACATGTTTTTTATCGTTTGCGCTTAAGCGCCAATGCTTGATTTAGCACTAGGAAACTTATCATCCAAATAATCATTCTAACATGTCTAATCATTCTAACATGTCTAAGTCGCATGTCTAAGTCGCTTAATAAAGTCTTAAAATCATTACTAACACATAATAGTCTTAAAAAACTACCCCATTTTTTCTTAATCACACACAAAAAAACATTCAAAACTAAAGCACACTGATAACTATGAGTTGCCTCTCATAGAGCGTTTTGTTTTACGTTGTTAGCCCGACGTAACCAGTGCTTATTCTGGTTGAACCAATATCATACGATCATTTAATTTAAGTTGATCCCCTATAAAATAGGGTTTCAGTCTATGTCCATTCACTTTATATATATTAGGATTTTTAATATCCACAGCTCCATAAGGATAAAATTTTATCACAACAAATGGGCCCATCCACCTGAACTTAAGTTTGCCTAGAAATAATCCTAACCTTGCATTATATAGCAAAACTTATTGCCCTGACTGAAAATTTTTAATAAGAATCCTCTGATCATGCTACATTTTTATCTTTTATTTGTAAATTTTAGCACCCTCATAAGATTCATTCCTTATTTCTTCAAGCTCATTTAATTGCAATAACCTTTTTTCACCAGCATCCTTTAAATTATAATTCAACGCTTTAATCATCTAATATGCTTTATGCTTAAGTTCAACTAACAAATAACAAGCTTCATCAAATATTAGCCTATATGGGGACATTCCTATAGGAGTTCTATATGCAGTCCTATAAACCCACAAAGCATTGTCAGTGCCCTATGAATGCAACCATATCTTAGCTTTAACCCCCAATGAGAAAGGAAATAACCAAAGTTTTATGACATCATCCGATACACCAATGTATTTAAATGTAGCACACAATTCAAAAAAATTGACAAGATGTAAATTTAGATCTTCAGTTGGTGATCCCTCAAACTGATTATTTGATATTATTTGGATAATAACAGGTTTAAGCTCAAATGAATTAACCACTACAGTAGGTTTTTGAATTCTACAATAAAGTTCATCCACCGTAGGGTTAGCATAATCTCTTAATGGTCTAAATTCTTGATAAATTTTAGCATTTTGATTATTTTGATCTGTCATTTCTGTAAATTTTTTAGATTTTTAAAAATTTTTAATTTTTTTGCTTTTTCTGATTTTCTTAACAATTCTTTCTAATTCAGAATTGTTGGGCACTAGTCCTTCAAAACCTGTACTATACATACACTAACATACAACAAAAATAAGATACTTGATATAAAAACACAACACTAAAATTTTCTTATAAAAATTCTTAAAGTTTAGATAAGGCTTTCTAAAAATAGAAATTTTGTTTTAAATTAAATTACAATTTAATTTCAATCCCAATTTCAATTGAAATCTAAATTGCAATCCTAATTTTTAATTTTTCTTATATTTAATCCCTGACAATGACACCAAAAACTTGATCCAGACTATTCTTATGCAACAATATAACAATGTATGCAATTATATTCTCCACTTATCTTTCCTACTTTGCAACATCACCAAAAACTTGATCCTGAAGAAAATAAGAATTTTAATTTTTAATTTGTATATATATTGGGATTGTGTGACCAAGCAATTATACTTATGGTTATCAAGTAATATAAAACTTTTTAATTAAGCCTCGAATATCGAAACCACAGGGATTAATGCATTATTAAGTAACAAACTTCTATTTTAAAAAGATAATTACTTAAACTAAAGATATTATCACAGTAATTAAAGTTTAATTCTTTTTGGTATTTTTGATATTTTGACAAAACAATAACAACTTCTAAAGATAACTTGAGTTTTTGTAGGATAAGAAGGACTAAATATGAAATATATTTTTTCCTTATCATGAATCAGTAACAAGTATAGAAATTACGTTGTGAAAGTATGCAAAATTGTGTTGTGCAAAATAGAAGCAATATTATTCTTTACCCTTTCTATAGATGCTATAAAGAACATTGGCTAATTTAAAGTTTGAATAGTTATGAAGACCGACTAGGCAGGGAAGATACCAGCTCTCACTCTAGAATTCCATCGATTCCCTCCACCTGGGGGCTAACATCTCGCATTAAAACCTAAAACAATAAACCAAGTTGGGGGCTTTAACCTGTCACATTAAAGTCCTCAAACTCTACACCCTTCATAGATTATTTTCATATTTATTTGCACTCAATTGTATGAATTACATTCTCATCCATACAATCTCAATCCATACAATCTCATGTGATTTTGCACTCAATTGTATGAATTACATTCTCATCCATACAATCTCATGTGATTTTTTCCAATTGTTAACTGAGACAATACCATCCCGATTCGTACATGTTCTCACAATAAATTTTAACATTTTGATGGGTCAAATTAAGAAGTAAATGAAGTACATGGAGTTAAATCATCACAACTTCTTCCAACATTAAAGATCAATACTCTCCATAACTTCCATCCAATACTTTAATTACTTATCATTTTAAGGAAAAAGATAAAGAAAACTACTCATGGAGAAAACAAAACCACACTTTAGTTTAAAAGTAGAATTCATTGTCAAACCAACAAGAAGTCTCAATTAAAACTAAATGAAGTAATAAAAAGATAAAAAAAACTTATCTAAAATCCTCCACCAAACCCTTGAAGTTCCTTTGAATCTATTATCTTCTTACAACACTCTTAACTCTCAAAATAAAACTAGAAACAAAAAGCAAATAAAGGTAGATTTTTGGTGCCTGAAACTTTCCCCAAAGATGCGTAAACCGCCTCTCCAAAAGCTTCTCCAAGAATTATTTCAGGAACTCTCTAAAGTCTCAACTTCCTTCTTTTATAATTTTCCAAGAGGTGTCTTGGTATCTCTTAAAAATGTGTCCAAATTCAATGTATTCTTCAAGGGATGCCTCCTTTCACAAGTTTTTTAACTATATTTTTATTTCTAGTGGTCATAGCCACCCTCTTTAGCCAATAGGTGCCTCAAATATCTCTTCAAAATTAGTCAAAATGAATTAACCCGTCAAGTAACTATCACCGACGCTTAAGCACAGGGCCTCTGGCGCTTAGGTGCGACCTTCTCTGTTTCACCGGCGCTTAAGCGCCGGATCTGGCATTTAGGCGCCAAAATACTTTGCACCATTTTTGCATTTTTGCTCCATATTTGATCATTTTTCACTACTTTTGCCATTTTTCACCTTTTTAGTTGTACATGAAGAAAAAAACACACAAATATCTTCCATTAAAGCGCAATATCTCAAAAATAAGTATAAAAATATGTATAAAAACACTATATATTTTAGGTGTATCATATGTCCTTGAACTCCCATAAGTAATTTTAGTAGACTGGTGATTTAAAAATTTATTAAGCTAAGAAATTAATCTTAGGATTTTTATTATCAAAAAAATTTTTGTTAGTAATTTGTTAACTTTAAAATTGACACGCAAGCAATATCATTTTTATTTCTGTAGCTTTAATATTCTTAACTATATAATAATTTAAATTTTAAACTAAATGTTTAACTTTAAATAATTTCAAAAATTATTTTATCACTTGATAAATGATTCATGCAAAATTGTGAAATTAATTCTAATAGTTATAGTTGCAAAATTAATTTTTATTCATAATGTATATATTATTAGGTTGAGTGGATACTTCGTTATGACTTCATTAAATACATCCTAAATAATTTATTAAAATTTTTAATATCAAACAATAATATGCATTTAATTCATGATAATCATAAAAACATGTTTATGCAAATATATTTTTATATTATATGTATTTTTTGCATTGTAATGATATTCTTTCATTTAATTAATTGTTCACCATGTCATTTAATTAATATCCATACAAATCTTTTCATTTTCATTTTGGTTCAATTTTTATTGTTATTATGTTAGCTAAATTAAGTTTCATTATTCATGCATGAATAATATATTATAGTTCAAATATCACCTATATTTATTTACATGATTATATAGCATAAATTAAGCACTATTTAATTGTTACATGCATTAAACTTACCTATTTTGCTCTTACCAACAAAAAAAGATTCTTAAATTGTTTTTCATGTCCAAAATTTTAGTTATTTTAGGAGTGTTAAAATATGATTAAATCATTGCTATCTAATTTAAATATTTCACCATACCTTAAATTAAATAAAATAAATTTAAAATTTTAAAATTTAAAACATTTCTTAATTTTATTTAGCTAAAAACCCTATGTGATCTTTGGGATTTTTTTGGCTGCATAAATTCAGTTATATAGTGGTATCATTAATGCTAAATTAATCAAATAAAATTAAGTTATATTTAGTCACTAGTTTGTGCATTAAATACTTACATTAATGAATTTCAAATTATTTTGTTGATGTAATTTAAAATTAAATTAAATTTTTGGAGAGAGTAGAAGCTCGACAACCTATTATAAAACAAGAAGGATTTTAATTCATTAAGCTTCTTAATAAATCCTAAAAAAAAATTAAGAGTGCTTCCAAATGATGAGCTCTCACTTTAGAGTAAAAAACATTACCTTCAAGTTTCATACTTCATATTGTTAAAATTATTTGTTAGATTTTTTATGGTTGGAAAATACTTTAATAACTTTAACCTTTATGTTTTGAAAAAAAAATGAAAAATAGTACAATTAGTCTCTTCATATTTTACTAAAATAATATCCATAACTAAATTTCTTAATAAATCCTTAATATTATTACTTATATTTATTGTAACATAGTGGGGTTGATACTTACTCAACTTAAAAAGTGTAATTATGTTATTACTTGTTTTATTGATTGGTGGTTTTCTTGTGTAGGTTGGCTAGGTGTGAAAATTACACCAAGAGTTGATTTAAGCCAAATCACATAAAATTTTTGTGCTAATTTGTCTTGTTTTTTATGTTTTATATATTTTTCATAATTTTTAACTTTCTTCTATTTTAATTATTCCTTGAATATTATTCAAAATTAAATAATGAGTCAAGTTTAACTTTAATCATAATAACTAAATAATCTCTTAAGTAATTTAAATATAATTTTTATAATCACAAAGTTATATTCTTTTTAGGTGCCATAATCATTATTTATTTGGCATTACGACCTCAACACTTTACTTGGCTTAATATCTAGAAGTAGACGACACATTAAGATGCATGAGTTTTCACTGCATGAGGGACAATTTACACATAGACATCCTCTTTTGGATAACATACTATTTGATTATTAGAAAAATTAAAGTAATATTTTTTTAAAGGCAAAGACTCACATAAGTGGTGCATGCTAACACATCAATGTTATACAACTATTATATAAGTGAATGACATCAATATTCTATTACCATTAGCTAATTTGATTGCATCTAAAAGAGATTTAGATGAACTAAATGGCAGGCTTGACACAATTCACATTGTCCTTTATTGCATGATGATTATATAAGAATTTCCATTTTAAATACTCCAAATCTAATCTGAGATCAAATGATTATTACTTAAAAAGGTACTAAGGAAGTTAATGATGGTCATATTAATATACTACATACATGAATATGAACTTTTGTATTTTCCAAATAAATTAATTTTAAGTATGTTCATTAACTTCATGAAAATAATCAATACATTGTACTTCCTTGGAAGAATATATAAAAAATAATAATTAGTATATTAAATATTAATAAGTCCTTAAAGAGAATGGATTGCAAAAGTAACTGTCATCGGTGTTGTTAAGAGTTTAACTTCATATTCATTTAATCAATTTCTTGGCTCCTTAATAGCACATGAATACATTTTGGCACCAAAAAAAAAACATGAATGATGTAGTACAAAAGAAGGAAAAATGAAAAAAATAATACCCTTGCAGGTAGAATATGATATCGATGAGTGCACCTCTAGTTATAACATAGAAAGAGATGAAGTGTTCATGTTGAAACGATCGTTAGAAAATTTACTTAGAAAGAAATATCAATGGTATGAAAAATCTCAGACATATAAATTGCAAACAAAGAGAAATTCTACAGGTGAAAAGATCATATGCTACAATTGTAAAAAGCCTAGATATATACATGAGAGATGATTTTCCATACCTAGCTACTAACAAAATAACAAAGGAAAAAATGATAAAAGGAAGTAAACAAAAGATAAGAAGCTCTACAAAAATAAGAAAAAAAGCCATGCGGGCAAAATTCATATTTTGGAGACTTCAACTCTAGCTTCTCAGACAAAGAAGTCAACTAATGTCTTATGGCTACTAAGGATTTAACATCAAAATCACAATAAGCATGAGATGAAATCACTTATGAATAATTAGAATAAGCATTTATTGATTTAATTTTTAGATGAAAGACATTAATAAAAATTATAAAGTATCAAGTAAAGAACATAAACATATTGGTATACACTTTTCTTGCTTAAAAGATATTTATGATGAAATTAAGATTAAAAGAATGTCTTTAATTGAAAAATCTTTGCTTGTTAATAAATTAGAAAAAAATGTATCCAGGGCAAGATTGTGTGTTTAATAACACAAACTTATCTTATAACTTTTTTTAATAGAATGCATGCTAAGAATCAACATTACTACTCCCATGTTCAGACACATACATTTTATAAGTGTAAATCATTTTATAATAAAAATGTATGGTGTAATTTCCATGGTAGAAAAATATCATATTTCTTTTGATTGTCATGCCAAACAATCACAATTTAACTTATATTCCACATTTCCTTGGTTACTAAAAAATAAAATTGTTAGACATGCTACACCACATAATGCATCTTCTTCTCATATAGAATGTGAACTTGAAAATATTTGGGTTCCATTAGTTAACGATAATTTTTTTTCCTTTTTTTTGTAGGAATGCCTTCAAACCAAAATCAATGAAGTCATGTGGTACTTGGATGGTGACTTTACAAGGCATTTGACATGAGATAAGAAAAACTTTAACAACTTTAGAACAAAATGAAGGAGGATTTGTTGACTATGAAGAATATACAAAAGAGAAAAGTAATTGGAATTGGTTCAGTCTATAAGAGTTTAATAACTTTAGTAAAGTATTTTTAGTATAAGGTTTAAAAGACAATTTATTTTTTCTTAGTCAATTATGGGAAACAAGATATTGCATTTCATGCTTTTATTATGTTATAAATAAAATGATAATAATTTTATTATTAGAATATAGACATAAACCAAAAATTTAAATTGTTTAAGCAATTTAAAAAAAGTAAATCTAAACATAATTTACCTTTATAGCATAATTGATAATTTTTGTATATGGAATAGAAGACTATGCCATATTAAAATGCATATACTCAACAAAATTTCTAAATTTGATTTAATTGATTGTTTACCGAAAAATTGCATTTTATTTTTTTTATTGTGTCTTTGAGTCATATGTTAATGTTAAGTGTGATAGAAAATTATGTTAATCTAAGTATATTATTTCTACATCTAGACTTTCATAAATATTGCATATGAATTTGTTTAGCTCTATTAACACCACTACTTTTAGTAGTATGAATTATGAATTTGTGATTGTTGGTGATTTTTCTAGATATACTTGGGTGTTATTCTTAATAAATAGAAATAATGATTTTAAGAATCTAAAAAAATTGATTGATACATTAAAAAGATCAATTTTATTTGATTTATAAAATTAAAATAGATCATGATAGGGAATTTAAAAATAAGTTATTTATGAATCATTTTGAAGATAATGGGTCAAGGCATAACTTTTCTACTTATAGAACTCCCCAAAATAATGTTGTTATAGAAATGAAGAATTTTATTCTATTAGAATGAGGAAGATATATACTTGATGAGTATAAATCACTTAAGTAGTTTTGCAAGAAAGCAATCAATACTATTTATTATATTATGAATAAGATCTATTTGAAAGCAATATTAAAACAGACCTGTATGAATTATTTTTTGGAAGGAAATCTAAGATTCAGTTTAGATGTAAGTGTTATATTTTGAATAATGAAAAAAAAAAATAAATTATTAAAAGATTTTGATAGCATATTATATGATATAAATTGTCTTGTTGCATGGGGATTCTTTGCCCATGTATTTTGTTAGGTGTTGTAACTTTGTTGGATCACCTAATTAAACATACTTTCCCCAAAAAAAAAAAGATGATATAAATTGTTTAGGTTATGCAACTTTTGGATGACCATATAGTGTATTTAATAAAAGAAATTCAATTATGAAATATTTAGTTTATTTTATTTATGATAAAAAATTAATGGATTTTAATAATAAAGACAATTTGATTAATGAAGAAATTTTTAGGAGTGAGAAAGTACATTTGTAAGATAAACTTTATAGTTGTTGGAAAAATAATGAAGTATATAAAAGTTCATCTTAGGGAATTGATCATAATAGATCAATATACTTATTAGTAGAAGACATGGTTAAGAGATTGTAAATCATTTAAAATTTTTAGCTAAAGTTAAACAAAAATTAATAAGTGGTGCCCTAAAAGATGAATTTTGGATCATTGCCACAAAAGAGAAATTGAATCAACTATTTAGAAATAATGTTTTTGAATTAACCCCACTAACTCATGGTCAAATTGTGATTGGAGTAAAATGGATATTTAAGAATAAGCAAGATTTCTCATATTATATTACTAGATATAAAAATATGCTAGTTGCATAAGGATACACACATGTTGATAGTATAAATTTATAGGAATAGAGACTATAAGGTTGCTCTTTAATGTTTCCTATTTTAAGAATTTCAAACTATTACAAATGAATGCCAATTTTGCATTTTTGAATGGCTCTATTAACCAAAATGTCTATAGAGAAATTTCCTAGTTTCCAGAGTCAAAATTATCATACATATTTTTTTTAGTTGAAAAAAGCTTTACTTGGTTTGAAGTATGATATTTAAGCATGATAGAATAGACTAGGTATCTTTTTAATTAATCATGATTCTATAAATGATTGAGCTGATGCTGCCCTACTTGTTAAGAAGTTAGATTTAATTATTTTTCAAGTGTATATAGATGATATTTTACTTAGAAATAATAATGAATACTTTTTCCATGAGTTCTCATCTTTTATGCCTAAGGAATTTGAAACAAGTATGATGGAAGTGCTAACTACTTTCTTCAGACTTCAAGTGAAGCAATATGAGAATGGTCCCTTCACTTGTTAAACTAAGTATATTAACAAATTGATTGAAGGGTTTGACATAAAGAGATTTAGATATGTAATGACACGCGTAAGCCATTAAATATAAATGGATATAAATGAATAAATAAAATTTATTAATTGAAAGATTTTTAAGATTCTTACAGGTACATGTTTATATTTTGTTATTAGCATGCCTAATACTATGTTTTTTATTTGCTTGTATGCTCTCTTATAGGATAATATCAAAGAATGCAATTTAATAGTAGTTAAGAATATAATTCATTAATATATAATCACTTCTAGCTTAGACAAATGAGAACCTAAGAAGATCATTGTTGACTTTACTTTTGTGAGGATTCACTCTACTTACCTCACCAATAATCCTAAACAAGGATTGTACCTTTTGGGATCCTACCAGGCCAAACTCAAACCCCAACCCATTGGTTGGACTAACTTAGGGTTCTAACCAAGTAGGGAAACCCAAAATGACCTTTATGGGTATGACATACCCTCGATCATTTAAACCCACTTGAATGCCTAGAAGTCTCCCCATAGACCTTAGGAACCTTCCTGTGATCCTCAGAGGTAACCACCAACCCAGTAAATATATTTTTGAAGAGGGATCTATAAACTTTGATCCATGGTCTCACTAGAGGCCTTCAAACCAAATCAAATAAAAATCTAGAGTGCCCCTTTTGAACCCAAAATTTGGTGGCACCCTATACAAGTTAAACAACTGATGAAAAACACTAATATGGACCAAAACCGACCAAATTGACCATCATACCCCAATTAAACCACACCTGGCGATGTGGCCTACCTAACCACCATATGGTCAACACATAACCATATGGTCAACCAAGGACTTTATGGTCAACACATTGACCATATAGTTAACCTAGGACCATATGATCAACACAATGATCACAGGGTCAACCTAGGGCCATGAGACAAATCCTATATCCAAATAAGTCCACATGGTCAATCCTATGGCCACATGATTAACCACCACCATGGGATTAATTTTTTATGCATCTCTCTTAACTAATTAATTAATTAATTAATTAATTGAAGAGAAATGTCATGAAGGGCTTAGCCCAAGCCCAAACTCTAAATGAACAATTACAAGCCCAAGCGCATCCATGGCCCAACCTTGTTGGGTCATCCATCACCCAATAACACCACCATAACTTGAGGAACCTATTGAAAACCCAACAACCCACTAATTTTGACTTTGTTCAAGTCATGACAAGGAAAGGGGGTACATGGAATCCTACATGGCTTCCACCCTACATCTAATTGGACCAAGTTGGATGGTCAAACCAGCTATTTTCTGAGCTTTCTATCCACCTCCACACTCCTCCAATCAGGTTGAAGGTTCACTCTTAGCCCACCTTCTTCTCCGTGCTTGTAGCCATGATAAGCACACCATGAGGAAGGGGAAATTTGATTATCCTTAGCTAAAGATAAGTCTCTAAGGGCTTCTAAAGTCCCCTGAGCAGCCACCCATCTCTTCCAATCCTCTTCAAGCTTTCTAATGGCCTTCAATGGCTATGTAAAATTACTTACTTGAGAGCACAAAGGCATGATCAAACTTCACACAGAGCCTCCAAACTCTATCACTCCCAACAAAGAAATTGTTCCCATCCCCTAGGCAATGGATCCCCCATTATTTTAGCCTTTGAAATCTATTAAGAAGCTCTAATTTCCCACCTCAAAACTAGGAAAAATTTCGGGTTGGACATGAACCCTCTAAAAAATCAAATCTAAGTATCCCAAAAGCATCCAAGGATCTTTATGACATTCCCTCAATCAAAATTGAGCCTCCACAAATAGTCAAACCTATCCCAAGACCAAACTATGAGACCATTTGGCCTATCTTATAACTAGAGCTAATTTCACTTCAAATTCAACAAAGGGCGAGCTTCGTGGTGTCAAGACGATCATTTCCATTAAAACCAATCAAGGCTACACCTCTTGGGACCAAATATGAATCAAAAACCCTGAAAATAACATGAGTTTGGTCTTTTAAGAAAGAAATTAATGCCCATGCTTGATTAGTCGTATACATGTGTTCCTCTAAGTGAGATGAAGCGTTAGGAACAAATTTTGTGAAATTTTGTGAGAAATCCATAGAGATATTACGATTTAAATGTGAGTGGTCATTGGTTAATCATTCCGTGGGGATGATGAACCAATACCGTCAATTTCTATGTATTGGAAATGGATGACATCGATTAAGTCAGACCGTCGAACAATGCATACGAAGGAGACTAGACTGCATGCCACCTCAGCTGCCACCGTGGAAAGCCCCTCAAATCAAAAAGCGTTGTGCAAGCTCTTGATGACTCCGAGGATCCAGTCAGCGTCACTTCATATAAATAGAAAAATAGGAATTTCTGAATTAATTAAATTCAAAAACCATAATAAACTTTAAAAATGGATAACTTTGTGCAAAAAAATCACAAAAATAAAAGGAAAATATTTCTGAACTTAGTAGACCAAGGAGAAAATAATAAAAATAAAATTTAAAATAAATAACTTATATTTAATTTTTAATTAATTAAATACTCTCTAGAGCATTTTAATTATTAATAATTAGATATAACTCCAAAAATTATGGAATTTGCAGAGATTATTCCCTCCATCTTTGGGAATATTCTCTGATTATTCGAAGGTTAGAGGAAGTCCCTAAAATGAAATTGACCAACTTACACCAATTTAGTAATTATTTGAAAAAATAATTTTGAAAAAGCAGAAAATTGAAAATTAAAATTGGCAATGGGTTAGAAAATTCAGGATGATCTAGGATCTATTTTAACTCAAAACTGGGTCTAAGTGAGGTTTAATCTCATTTAAGCTTAACTTAAATATGCTTCCAATTTGACTCAACCAAATTGAAGTCTGAACTTCAAGCTTGACTTAGCTTACTTTGGTTAAGCTTAAACCAAACCTTAAGTGTTGGGTCTACCCATCATAGATCCAACTAAACTCTAAGTGTTGGGTCGACCCATCATAGATCCAACTAAGCCCTAAGTGTTGAATCTACCAATTATAGACCCAATTAAACCTTAATTAGGTCTGACCAACATTGGATCTAATTATTTAATTATGACTAACCCAAATAAGACTTGATTAAAACATTAACCCTAATTAGGTGTAACCTACATTAGACCTATTTATCCTAAGTAAGTCTTACCTAAATAAGACTTAAACCTAAACCCTAATTAGGTCTAACCAACATTAGACCTAATTATTTTATTAAATCTTACCTAAATAATACTTAATTAAAACATTAACCCTAATTAGGTCTAAACTACATTTAACCTAATTATCTTAATTAAGTCTGACTTAAATAAGACTTAATTAAACTTAAACCCTAATTGGGCCTAACCAACAGTAGACCTAATTGTCCTAATTAAATTAAAACATTAACCCTAATTAGGTCTAACCTACACTAGACCTAATTATCTTAATTAGGTCTTACTTAAATAACACTTAATTAAACTTAAACTCTAATTGGGTCTAACCAACATTAGCCTAATGAAAAGTCTTACTTAAGTAAGACTTAATTAAAACACTAACCTTATTTAGGTTTAACCAACATTCGACCAAATTATTTCATTAAGTCTAACATAAATAAGATTAAATTAAAACATTAATCCTTATTAGGTCTAACCAACATTAGGCCTAATTGTCCTAATTAAGTTTTACCTATAAAAGGTTTAATTAAACCTAAACCCTAATTAGGTCTAACCAACATGAGACCTAATTATTTCATTAAGTCTTACCAAATAAGACTTAATTAAAACATTAACCATAATTAGGTCTAACCTACATTAGACCTAATTATCCTAATTAAGTATTACCTATAAAAGACTTAATTAAACCTGAACCTAATTCGATCTAACCAACATGAGACCTAATTATTTTATTAAGTCTTACCTAAATAAGACATATTTAAAACATTAACCCTCATTAGGTCTAACCTACATTAGACTTAATTATCCTTATTAAATCTTACCTAAAAAAAACTTAACTAAACCTAAACCCTAATTAGGTCTAAGCAACATTATAACTAATTATTCAATTAAGTATTACCTAAATAAGAATTAATTAAAAAATTAGCCATAATTAGGTCTAACCTACATTAGACCTATTTAACCTATTAAGTCTTACCCAAATAAGACTTAATTATTAAATCCTAATTAAGTCTAACCTACAATAGACCTAATTAACATATTAAGCCTTACTAACCTTTCAACCCTAATTAGGTCTAACCAACATTAGCCATAATTGTCCTAATTAAGTTTTACCTATAAAATACTTAATTAAAGCTAAACCCTAATTAGGTCTAACCAACATGAGACATAATTATTTCATTAAGTCTTACTTAAATAAACCTAATTAAAACATTAACTTTAATTAGGTCTAACCTACTTTAGACCTAATTATCCTAATTAAGTATTACCAATAAAAGACTTAATTAAACTTAAACCCTAATTAGGTCTAACCAACATGAGACCTAATTATTTCATTAAACCTTACCTAAATAAGACTTATCTAAAGCATTAACCCTAATTGGGTCTAACCTACATTAGAACTAATTATCCTTATTAAGTTTTACCTAAATAAGACTTAATTAAAACATTAACCCTAATTAGGTCTAACCTACATTAAACATAGCTAACCTATTAAGTCTTACATAAATAAGTCTTAATTAACCGTTACACCGTAATTAGGTCTAACCTACATTAGACCTAATGAACCTATTAAGGCTTACCCAAATAAGACTTAATTAACCTTTAAATCCTAATTGGGTCTAACCTATACAGACATAATTATTCTATTAAGTTTTACTTAAATTAGACTTAATCAACATTAAGCCCTAATTTGGTCTAACCTACATCAGACCTAATTAACCCATTATGTCTTTCTTAAATCAGACTTAATTAATCCTTAAAACTATTTAGGTCCAACGTACATTAGACCTGATTACCTTATTATGTCTGATTTAAATTAGACTTAGTTAAACAATAAACCTAGGTTCAACTTCACTTGAACCTAACCTAAAGGTTGGGTCTAACCCATATTAGACCTAACCTTAATCCTAAATCCTTAGGATCAATTTAAGATGAACTGAACCCTAAATCCTTAGGGTTAACTCAAATTGAACTTGAAATAAACCGATCCACTGAGACAACCCGACCTAACTCGAGTTAATCCAAATCAATCGACCCATTGGGACAACCCGACCTAACTCAAATTAATCCGAATCACCCGACCCAACTTGGGTCAAGCCCAAATCAGCCCAACTTGAGACTCAGCCTTGAACCTAATATTAAGTTTAATTAAGAATCTATCATGTATAAACCAACTTAAACTTGAATAGAAATTTAAGTATAAATTATCTTGGACTTTAAACAAGTCTGATATAACTTAAACTCGATTTAATCCAAAACAATTAATTTGAATCTACCCAGCTTGATCTAAGTTGATTCTAAGTTAACATGACTTTATAAAGGATTACCTTGGTATTTTACTGAGTTAATATGAAGTCAAGTAGGTTTAGTTTTACTCCAGTTAAACTAAACCAACCTAGATTAATCCTATTAAGCTTAAGATAAGCATTGAGAGGACAAATAACAACATTTAGGATACGTTGGATCACTAATCAAGTTCAGATCTAGATTTGATGATATTGAAGTGGTGCTCGACAACATAACTCATACTAACATCAAGAAATCCACTCTTGAGATCACAAAGCCTCCAATTGAATTCAATCTGAATTCTGTCAAGGACTTCCCTTTTCTCAAAACAACTACATCTGAGGAGGCTTCTACTTTCACAAAAGTTTTGAAGTCCATTATAATATGCCCTGTTACTGAAATAAATGAAGGAATTGATTGTAAGAGAAAGAAAATCCTCATTAAAGAGGATGAATGTGTTTCACCACTGTCTGTGTTTGAGGTTGGTTCTAACTCTAAATCTGGTCCATTAACTCGCATTGAATGGAGGAATATAAATTGTTCTGCTCTAAAGAAAAGGAAAAAGAATGTAATTATTACAATTACCAAATAAAAAACTATTGAGCCTGAGGAAGCGAAGTTCCCTGAGGACTACCCGTTCCTAAAACATATAAGTTTTACCCATTGTCTGTTGCTCACAATGAGGAAAATATTCAACACATTGCAGCTAATCAACCTCGATCCTTTGACCCAAAAAAGAAAAGAAGTTTGTTCATCTCAAAAGTTTGATCTGTGTTTGAGAAGCTTGCAAGAAAAGAGGGATGTTCAATTTCACAAATTATAGAAAAAATAGGTTGAGCAGTCTCCCCATTAAGGAAGAGAAAACTTGTTAAATAAGAAAAATCCATTCGTTTGAATCAGAAGGTCAATCTACCTAGGCTCCCTACCAAGCTTCACATTGGAGATCGATAAACTACAGTGACACGAGTGCCCTTCAAACTTCATTTGGAACCTAAAATAGCAGATACTCCCATTTCCAAAGCTAAGTTGAGACACCGTATAGCTTCTTTATCAACACATGATGAACTACTTTCATGAGCAAAGGAGAGAAGTGCTAAAATGAAGACTTTGGTGCAAATTTGATGAGTTGGGGATCGTAGCTGCCTGATCTCGACTGCTTATATGCAACAGTATAACAATATCTCTGATTATATTTTCACTTAACTTTTCAATTTATATTTATATATATATAT
>NW_018240513.1:175371-183413 GCF_001263595.1 Phalaenopsis equestris | reverse complement strand
CAAATATAAAACTAAATATATATATATATATCTACGCAAGTATGCGTATCGTTATCAAGTAATATAAGATTTTCTGATTAAGACCTAAATATCGAACCCATAGGGAAATTATGCAACATGCTCTATTGAACATCAAATTTTCTATTTAAAAAAGATAATTACTTAAACTAGAGATGTATTCGCAGTAATTAAAAATTCAAATCTTTTTGCTATTTTTGATATTTTGACAAAGCAGTAACAATTTAAAAAGATAACTTGAGTTTATGTAAAAGAAAAAGCACTAAATATGAAAATATTTCTTCTTATCATGAATCAGTAATAAGCATAAGAATTCTGTTGTGGAAGTATGCAAATTGTGTTGTGCAATAGGAGCAATTATATTCTTTACCCTTATTAGATATGCTATAAAGAACATTGACTAATTTAAAGTTTGAATAGTTCTAATGACCGACTAGGCAGAGAAGATACTAGCTCTCACTCTAGAGTTACCTCGATTCCCTCCATATGGGGGCTAACATCTTGTATCAGAAATAATAAACCAAGTTGGGGGCTTTAACCTGTCACTTTAAAGTCCTCTAACTCTACACCCTTCAATGATTATTTCCCTATTTATTTGCACTAAATCATATGAATTACATTCTCACTCATACAACCTCATGTGATTCTTTCCAATTATTGACTGAGACAATACCAACCCGGTTCTTACATGTTCTCACAACAAATTTTAACATCTGGATAGGACAAATCAAGAAGTAAATGAAGTAGATGGAATTGAATCACCACAACTTCTTCTAACATTAAAGATTAATACTCTCCACAACTTCCATTCAACACTTTAATTACTTATCATTTTAAGAAAAAAGATAAAGAAAACTACTCAGAATCCATGGAGAAAACAAAACCACACTTTAGTTTAAAAGTAAAAATCATTGTTGAACCAACAAGAAGTTTCGATTAAAACCAAAAGTAGTTTAAAAACAAAAGATAAAAACTTATCTCAAATCCTCCACCAAACTCTTGAAGTTCCTTTGAATCTCTTCTCTTTTACAACACTCTTAACTCTCAAAATAAAACTAAATACAAAAAGTATTAAAGTAAAGTTTTTGTGGTGCCTGAATCTCTCCACAAGATTCTGCACGATCTTCTCAAGGCTCAGCACCCTCTCCCTCTTCAAGCACTTTTCAGGACTTCAAGCATCCCTTTCCAAGACTTTCAAGCACCGTTTCAAATGCCTCAACTTCCTTCTTTTATAAATTTCCTAAGAGGTGCCTTGGAAACTCTTCAAAATGTTTCAAATTCGATGTATTCTCCAAGGGACGCCTCCTTTCGCAAATCTTTGAATAATATTTTCGTTCCTAGTGGTCATAACTACCCTTTTTAGCTACCTATTTCAATGGCGCGTAAGCGCCAGTTCTGGGCGCTTAGGTGCTTCAGTTCAGTTGCACACCTTCTTTGGTTTTGCTCCAAATTTGATCCTTTTTCACTCCCTTCACTTTTTTTCATCTATTTTATTGTACCTGAAAAAAAACACACACAAATACCTTTCATTAAAGCGCGGTATCTCAAAAATAGGTATAAAAATGTGTACATAAAGACTATATATTTTAGGTGTATCAACATGCCCCAAACTTAAAATGTTACTTGCCCTCAAGTGACACTCCAATCTATTAAAACTAAAATAGGTAGATCATGTAAATGAGTTTCTTTAGGATATTCTAAAATTTTGATGTTGAAATATAGTAGTCCAATCTAGAAAAAAAACATTAGTACATGAGACCAACTTAGAGCTTAGAAATTTTTAATGTAAAGAAGTCTGAAAATATGATTTTCTATGTAGTTCAGAAATATTGTAAATTCTCCAAATACAAAGTTTGGGCATTCTGTCTTCTCCACTTCAAAAAAATTATTAAGAATAATTATACTTACTATATTATATCCTTAAGCTTAATAGTTTCTCAAGTTTTATACTTTAAAAATATTAGATGTGGAACAAATTTTTGATTAGGCATTAATCCCCAAGCTTCTCCCCTCTTTTTTAACTATTTTGTTTTGGCGAAGATTACTACATCTGGATAGGCTTTTAATTATCTTGAATTCCACTTCTCATTACCTAAAGCAAAGTTTTCATATAAATATTTCATTTAAAAACAAAATAATAGTTTTGAAAATAATTTTTAATAAAAGAAATTTAAGTATTGAAAAAAAAAAGTCTAACTGTTCTAAATATTTCAAAAGTACAACTTCTCCTACTAAAGATAGTTACCCAATATTTATCATTTCCACAATAGAAAATGTTAACTTTAAGTTTTTCTTGATTACTATAAGTTTTAACTAAATTCTTTTATTGAATTCTATATTCAAAATTTTACTTCCCTAATATAACTTCATATACATAATCATTTTTTTTCAAATCAAAATCAATCTTATTTGTAGTACATTTGAGAACAAATAAGCTTCTAAGTTTTGAAAATATTTTTCATCCCCCCCAAACTAAAATTTTTAATAGATTAAATAGTGTAGCATCAGATATATATAAGCAAGAATGAAAATTGAAATAGCATGCTTACAAGAATTTTTATATTTTAAGTATACAAATATAAAACTAAAAATAAGAGTAAAGTTAATTTTTGATCAATTTTCTATTATTTTCATTTTAATATAACTTGCAGAGATTCAATAGACTTCTAAGTAGTGGGTACAAACATAAAAACAAACTAACACACTAACTTTGATATCACAGTCTCAACATTAAAACAAACACTAACAAGATAAAAGAAAAATACAGGGTAACAGTTTTCTAAGTTTAAAATCTAAAACTAAAGTTAGCAAGATTTTCAATTTTCCAAAAGATATATAATTAAATTCAATCCTTAACTAACTAACACAGTACTAAACACACAACGACAATTACTACACTATAATTTAAAACAAAATACTAACAGAACACAAACATCACAATAACAATTAAATATAAGTCCAAACCATCACATAATCCAAATAGACACATAAATGTAAATGTAGCAAGCCCATACTACATAATCCATAACATAATACAAACATAAAAATAAATCTCTCAGTCCTACTCCTCATTCTCAGAATCACTGCTATCTCAGACATCTGTAGATTCATAATCAGGGTATTTAGGATATGGAGGAAATTGCACTCCTTGGTTACCCCTAATGAGGTTCTCCAAAGATGAGTGAAATTTATCTTCATAATCACTTTTTCTTCTATTATACCCATCAATATAACCTGCAAAGCTTTCTAAATTTCTTACCTTATCTGCGGTATAGTTGATATTATCCATCATCCTCTGTAATAATTGATATTGGGTCTCAGTAAACTCACCTTTAGAAGTAGAAGCACGTGAGGTAGATGGTTTATATGTAGAAGCAGCAGAGGTAGAAACAACAGACGTTTCCAATCCATAACTCCTTGAAAATCCTCCTCTCCAGCCAAAAATAGAATGTTTAGACTAAGTCTTCACATTCACCCTTGTAATAGGCTTTAGAGGCAACATTACTTACTCCCAGCTATCATATTTCACTCCACTATCATAACATAAGGAAAAGATCAAGGAAGCAAATCCCAGACCTGCAGTAGTAACGACAGTGGCAGAACTGATGATAGTCTGATATATCAAAGCTCCAATTGATGATAGTCTGAGTCTGATATATCAAAGCTCCAATTTTGATGAGCTTTCCTTCCTGGATACAATAATTTAACGTCGTGCTCTCTCTCTCTCTGGTAACTTCACTGAGATGATTTGTTGGTAGCAGACAAGTAGAAATAAAATTGTGTCATGCCTTCAAAGGTGCACTTAACTTTGACGTGGAAAAACTGACTCTCCTCTCATTAGTGATTTTTCAGAGTCCTCTTTCAACAATCAAATAAGAAATAATTTCATCGAGCTTCGTCTCAGTCGGACTATAATTCACATAAAAACATAAAGTATCCAGTGGCAAATGGTAGAACAAATTGATTACCTCCAGTGAAAAAGGTACCAACTTTCCTCGAACCATGATTCTAACATCTTCAGCTTCAGGGAGGTTTGCATAGAACTCCCTAACAACAGAAATAACTGCAACAATAGAAAAACAACAGAATCGTTCCCGCTGTCGACGAACGATCAGATCTTCTACGGATCCACCTGAGTTCTTAAAACAGCGCTCCTGGATAAGCTTTCGTGATTGTAACACATCACTGTACCTATCTTGAGCCTTTGAACTCACAAATTTGCTCGAATCAAAAGGGCTCTTTCCTTTACTCCTCTTCATTCTTGGTGTCATTTTACAATTTTATAAAATTCCAAAAAAAACTTCAAAAATCAAGTCTAAATTACCAAACCAAAGTTCTAAAAGCATAAATTACACTTCCTATGCAAATTCCATAGATTTTTCCTCATTAGTGAATTTTTGAATTCTTCCAAATGTACTTAAAATACATGGTGAAAATCCAAAATTTTTGCATAGAAGTAAAGCTCTTATCTTAAGAAATTCGAATCTACTTTTAACCGTTCGTGAACCGACGCTTAAGCGCAGATAAGTGGCGCTTAGGCGCCTACCTCTCGAGTTATCTCACGCTTAAGCGCGAGAATGTGGCGCTTAGGCGCTAGTGCACGATTTTTGAGATTTTTAAATTCAAGTAAAATGCACTATTTGCCTAAGTATACCACCCCTAAATGGTCTCATAACACTTCAATGACTATTTTCATCTCCTTTAACTCTCCTCTCTCTCCAAATTCTCCATATAACTCAATTCAATTCGAGGCTAAAAATAACATTAATTTTCACACAAACAAACATATATTCATTCATAAACTATTAGAAATACATGTAACACTTAATTCTCACTCAAAATAGTCTCGGATGAGAAAATTTTCTAAGCACGAACACTTAACAAACATTCAAAATTTAACACATAAAAGCATAAACACTAAAAACCAGACTTAAATACTAACACATAAACACAACGACTCCTAACAAACAAACTCTGACATCGAACTTAATTCCATTCTTCATTTGATGGGACAAACTCCGGCCTTTCATTAGTCTCTCCTGGGGCAATCAGAATATAAAGCTGATAAAACGGACGGTGGTGACAAGCTCTGATACTATCTTCTTCAATCCATTTCTGCTTAAGAAACATCTTCTTATTCTCCTTACTCACTTCCTCTATATAACAAATGTGGATAAATTGCATTTTTTATTGTCATCCAATATACTCAAGATGGGCATGAATCTCAATTACCTTGGTCTCAAGTAAACCATAGTAGTCTCAATTTTGTTGATCTTTTCCGATATTCCTTCGATACTAACGGCTAAGAAACCGTTATACATCTCTTGTGCACTTTGATTAATGAATCTCTTCCTCATGGTCTCTTCATTCTTCTTCATATCCATCTCCCATGAAGACATCTTATCAAAATCTCTCTCTCTTATAGGCTTTAGGGCTGAAAATGATCTGGGGTGAAATTCCTTCACAGAACCCTTCTATTTATAGGCCTAAATCCTTCTCATAACTTCTAGGCACGTCTGAGAACTGTAATAACTCCTAGACACATTTAGAAACTGCCTTGGCACATTTTTACAAACTAATGGGCGGTTAAACCTTCTAGAATCCTTAATTTTGCACATGATTTTTAACTGTCGCGCTTATGCGCCAGTGCACATTTTTGCACCAGTTAACTAAACGTCCAAATTCTTATTCTAACAAGTCTAGTTTACTAAATAAAGTTTTAAAATCAATACTAACACATAATAGTCTCAAAAATACTACCCTAATTTTCTTAATCACACACAAACAACAATCAAAGCAAAAACATACTGATAACTATGGGTGCCTCCCATAAAACGCTTGGTTTTACGTCGTCAGCCCGATGTAACCAGTGCTTATTCTGGTTGACCTAACATCATTCCTTCATTAAATTTATGCTGATCCTCTACAAAATAAGGTTTCAGCCTATGACGATTCACTTTAAACACTTTATCAGTCTTATGATCTTTAATATCCACAGCTCTATAAGGATAAACTTTTATCACAACAAATGGGCCCATCCACCTGGACTTAAGTTTTCCTGGAAATAATCTTAACCTTGCATTATATAGCAAAACTTGTTAACCTGACTGAAAATTTTTAGTAAGAAACCTTTGATCATGTCACTTCTTCATCTTTTCTTTGTAAATCTTAGCACTTTCATAAGATTCATTCCTTATCTCTTCAAGCTCATTTAATTGCAATAATCATTTCTCACCAGCATCTTTCAAATTATAAATTAAACTCTTTAATCACCGAATATGCTTTATGCTCAAGTTCAACTGGCAAGTGACAAGCTTTCCCAAATATTACCATATATGGGGACATTCCTATAGGAGTTCTATATGCAGTCCTGTAAGCCTATGCAGTCCTGAGTTCTATATGCAGTCCTGTAAGCCCACAAAGCATAGTCAAGCTTGACTGACCAATCCATTTTTGTTGAATTCATAGATTTTTTAATATTTTTTTAAATTTCCAGATTGGATAATTCAACCAAACCACTTGTTGAGGATAATAAACAGTAGCAATTCTATGATTTATACGATATTTCTTTAATAACTTCTCCATTATGACATTTTAAAATGACTTCCCCCATTAGTTATGATAACTCTCGACATCCCAAATATACAAATATGTTCATTTTCAAAAGTTTTGCAACACTTTGAGCATCACATCGAGGTAAAACAACAACTTCTATCCATTTGGATATATAGTTGATTGCTAACAGTATATATAAATTTCTGAAAGATGGTATAAATGGTCCCATGAAATCTAATCCCCAAACATCAAATATTTCAACTTCTAGCATATAATTGAGGGGCATCTCATTTCTTCTAGAAATTTTGCCTACTCGTTGACATCTATTACAAGTTTTGATACATTCACTATCATCTCTAAAAATAGTAGGACAATAGAATCCAGATTGTAAAATTTTGTATGTTGTTTTATCAACACCAAAATGTCCCCCAAAATCAGAATTATGACATTTTTGGATAATTTCATAAGTTTCTTCTAATCTTACACATCTTCAAATAATCAGATCCTTTCCTTGTTTATATAAAAAAGGGTCATCCCAAAAATAAGTCTTAGCTTCAGAAATAAATTTCTTTTTATGTTGGTATGTCATTCTATAGGGTATAATATCACTAACAAAAAGGTTTACAATGTCGGCATACCACAGAACACGCCACTCATTAATATTGAACAATTTTTCATCTAGAAAATGTTCATTAATTTCTTTTTCAAAACAGAGTGATTTTTCTGATTCAAGCCTGGACAAATGACCAGCAATTTGATTTTTAAACCCCTTTCTATCTGCTATTTCAAAGTCAAATTATTGCAAAAGAAGAGTCCATCTTATAAGTCTAGGTTTAGCATCCTTCTTTTTCATTAAGTACTTAATAGCAGAATGATATGTATGCACTACACAATGAGTTCCAATTATATATGATTGAAATTTATGAAAGACATATACTATTGCTAATAACTCTTTTTCAGTGGCTTAAAAATTTTATCATATTTTTGTCCTAAAACAGCTCCAATAGCATAATCACTAGCATCACACATCAATTCAAAAAGTTTTTCCCAATCTTGTGAAACTATAATTGGTGCAGTGACTAATTTTTCTTGTAATAACTTAAAAGCTTTTAGGTATTCCTCATCAAAATTGAAAATTGCATCTTTCTCCAATAAATGACATAAAGACTTAGCAAACTTTGAAAAGTCTTTAATATATCGCATGTAGAATCCAACATGTCCTTAAAAACTCCCAATTTCCCTTACTTTAGTTGGATAAGGTAAATTAACGATCATTTGAATTTTAGCAGGATCTAATTCCATACCATTTTTAATATTTTATGTCCTAATACATTTCCTCGTGCTACCATAAATTGACATTTTCCCCAATTAAGGACTAAATTTGTTTCTTCACAGCACTTAAGAACTTTTGATAAATGTTCTAAACATGAGTCAAATGAAGTTCCAAACACTGAAAAATCATCCATAAA
>NW_018240513.1:173286-174273 GCF_001263595.1 Phalaenopsis equestris | reverse complement strand
ATGATAAGTATCTCTTTATCTTCCTCCATATCTAGCACAATGAAATCAACAGGAAAGATAAATTGATCCACTTTCACTAGGACATCTTTAATAAATCCTTTAGGGTACGTTATTGATGATATGCTAATTGCAGAGTTACAGTAGTAAGGGTTATTTCTCCTAATCCCAATCTTTTAAAAATTGATAATGGCATAAGGTTAATGCCTGCACTTAAATCACATAAGCTTTCCCATAAAATCTGTCTTCTACTGCACATGAAATTGTAAAGCTACCAGGATCTTTAAGCTTTTCAGGAAGCTTCTTCTGAATTATAGCACTGCACTCCTCACTAAGTGCAATAGTTTCATTATCTTCAAACTTCCTTTTTCTGTTGAGAATATCCTTCATAAACTTTACATAGCTTGACATTTGTTCTAAGGCTTCAACAATTGGAATATTAATGGTAAGCTTTATAAAAATTTTCAAAAATTTTGAAAATTGCTTATCCAACTTCTTTTGACGAAGTCTTTGAGGAAATGGAGGTGATGGTTTTTCTAAGTCAATTTTCAGCGGAGAAATAGGTCTTTCAGAATCTTTTGGAGCATCCTCTTTTGATTCTTCAATTTCTTCTCTCTCTACTTCAGTTTCTTTGTTAATCCTACCTTCCAACTCTCTTCCGCTTCTAGGTTGAACGGCTTTTACTTGCTCTTTATTCTGGTCTTTCGAATTTGTTTCAGTATTACTAGGAAGTGTTCCTTGAGATCTATTACTTAATGAATTTGTGATTTGTCCAAGTGGGTTCTTAATATTTCTAATTGTAGCTCCATGAATTTGTAATTGATTTCCCATTTGTAACACCACTTCTTCTATAGATAATTTCTTCTCCTTAAATTATGTATTACTATTGAAACCTGGAGGATAAGTAGATATATAATTATTATTCCCTTGGTTGTTTCAGTTTCCTAATGAGTTTCCTTGATTGTTCCCCCATTGCTGATTATTACCACC